>NC_079448.1:12531948-12826948 GCF_903798145.1 Danio aesculapii | reverse complement strand
ACAATAGAGAGAGAGAGAGAGAGTGAAGAGACCGTGGCCCCAGACATTCTACATGAGATTATTGTTAAACAGAGACCTGATAGAATTACAGGGTACAATAGATGATAATTGCATCACAACATGATTTCTCTTTGCCGTACAACAGCGCATATTCATCTACCTTATCCATCCAGTCAGGGCACCGATGTGGCGTGAGGGAGGCAAGGCAGGGCCAGAAGGAAGGTGAAGACAGCGAAGCCATGAGATGAAGTTATAGATAGACGGGCTGAGAGACAGGAAGAATAAAGCTCAGCCATGCTGGTACTGAGGCTAACTGTCATGTTTCAGGATAGTGCTGTGGGTGTAATGTTGTAGTAAAAACAGATTATTTGGACTTGCAAAAAACTCATAAGTACTGTATACTACATATAATATAAATTATGTCAACAGATGGTATACTCTCAGAAATAAAGGTACAGGAGCTGTCAATGGGGCAGTACCTTTTCAAAAGGTACATATTTGTACCTAAAGGGGGAATAATGGTACCTCAAAGGTACTTTTTAGGTACACTTGGGCACTAATATGCATCTCTGAGATACCACTGTGGGCTTATTGGGTACAAATATGTATCTTTTGAAAAGGTGGTGACAGCTCCTGTACGATTATTTCTTAGAGTGTATACAACAGTTTATGAGATTAAATAAGTTGAGAATCTGGACATTTTAGATTACGTTGACGTGGGATTTACAGAATCTGGATCTTAAATGATTATAATTAGAGAATTAAGAATAATAATAATCACATGCTTAATTAAGAACTAAGAATAATCACATGCTTTAAAATAGTATACATTCATTCATTTCATTCATTTTCTTTTCTGCTTAGTCCCTTTATTAATCCGGGTTCGCCACAGTGAAATGAACCGCCAACTTATCCAGCACATGTTTTATGCAGCGGATGCCCTTCCAGCTGCAACAAAATAGTATACAGTATTCCTTAATTATATTATGTATATTTTCTATCCACTGGATAACAAATGAAAACAATTAAACAGCTGGATATGTTATAGTCTAGCTATATGTATTTAAATCTTAACCGCGTAAAGTTTACTATTATCACCCAGCTTTTTTTGTGTGTGTGTATGTGTGTATCAGTGGTGTAAAGTAACTAATTACAAATACTCAAACTCCTGTAATTGAGTAGTTTTTCTCAGGAATTGTAATTTGCTGAGTAATTTTAAAAATGTGTACCTTTACTTACTCTTGAGTACATTTTTAGTGCAGTATCGGTACTTTTACTCCACTACTTTCCTTCAACCTGCAGTCACTACTTTATTTTTTCTTGTCTATGGGGATTTGAAAAATCAGTCGTGTGATTCCTGTCCAATCAAATCGCACATAGAAGGTAGATCGCATCATTATGAACCACCTCAAGACATGGGCGATTTATAAATGCAGCAAACTGTTTGGAAGGATTAAATGTGTCCAAGAAGATGTCCAAAGTCTTTACATGCATTGACTCAGAGACTGTTTAGATGCATGTCACTGATGAGAAGATGACAGCTGTTTATTGTATGATGACCGAAATGGCCTTAATGACTTTGGACCCCAACGTCATGGGGACGTTGCATTTTGTTTGGAAATCAAAATCGAGTTGATGTCAGAACTCAACATCAGGCCAACTTAAATGTCCAACCTAAAACCAACCAAATATCAGCGTCTAATGATGTTACAGCTTGACGTTGTGTGGACGTCCACTACTGACATCTATCAGACATTGGATTTTGGTTGCCATACCTGATGAATAAATGTCAATATTTGACGTCAATATGATGTTGATTTTAGATGTTTGGTCGATGATGGATTTTGGTCACTTTCTAACAACCTAAAATCAACCAAATATCAATGTCATTTGACGTCATTATATCAAAATAACGTTGTACTTAGATGCTGGCTATATGTTGAATTTTGGTCAACATACGTCACAACCTAAATCTAACATAATATTAACGTCTTATGATGATGTGTGCCTGCCACTAAATGCACTACAGAATGTTACGTTTACACACATCTACAAATCACATGTAAACACATCAGTTTTTAACAGCGTAATACTCATTACTCACTATTCTTGAGTACTTTTGAAAGGGCTACTTTTTACTCATACTTTGAGTAAAATTTAAAAAGTGGTAGTTTGAGTAAAATGTATTTAACCTAACTAGGTTAGGGTAATTAGGCAAGTTATTGTATAACGATGGTTTGTTCTGTAGACTATAGAAAATATATATATATATTAAAGGTGCTAATAATTGTGACCTTAAAATGGCTTAAATAGTTAAAAACTGCTTTTATTCTAGCCGAAATAAAACAAATAAGACATACTGTGAAAATGCCCTTGCTCTATTAAACATAATTTGGGAAATATAAAAAATAAATTAATTAATTAAAAAGGGGGCTAATAATAATAATAATAATAATAATAATTATATATATATATATATATATATATATATATATATATATATATATATATATATATATATATATATATATATATATATATATATATATATATATATATATATATATATATATATATAGTTGGAGACAGAATTATTAGCTTTGAATTTTTTTTTTCTTTTTTAAATATTTCCCAAATGATGTTTAAGAGTGCAAGGAAATTTTCACAGTAGGTCTGATAATATTTTTTCTTCTGGAGAAAGTCTTATTTGCATATTTCGGTTAGAATGAAAGCAGTTTTTAATTTTTTTAAACCATTTTAAGGTCAAAATTATTAGCCTTTTAAGCTGTATATTTTTCGATAGTCTACAGAACAAACCATCATTATACAATAACTTGCCTAATTACCCTAACCTGCCTAGTTAACCTGATTAACCTAGTTAAGCCTTTTAATGACACTTTAAAGATAGCTAGTAAAATACTACTTACTGTCATCATGACAACGATAAAATAAATTAGTTATTAGAAATGAGTTATTAACACTAATATGTTTAGAAATATGTTCAACAAATCTCTCCGTTAAACAGAAATTGGGAAATCTGTCTATTCTGAAGTATGTCTAACTTGTGTACATAGCTGAGGTAGTAACTAATTATATGTAATGTAATCTGGATTACATCTTGAAAACTTAAATAAAACAAATCAAAATTAGTAATTTGCAGTTACAATTAAATTACAATTAAAATGCTTATCTTGCATAATTTTAATTTATATAAAAATTCATAAAAAGTAATAAATGAATGAATGTCAAGTGGTGTTTGCTGAAACATTTTGAGGATCGGATAGATGTTCTATCTATTGATTTTACAAAAATACGGTACATAAAATGAGTTGAATACACTATGTGAGTTAGGTCCAAAGAAATCTTTAATTAATCAAAAAGTCAGATTATATTATCACTCATGTAACATTATAGTAAATACATTTTCGTGGATTCA
Source organism: Danio aesculapii (assembly GCF_903798145.1). Taxonomy (NCBI): domain Eukaryota; kingdom Metazoa; phylum Chordata; class Actinopteri; order Cypriniformes; family Danionidae; genus Danio; species Danio aesculapii. The sequence goes on along the minus strand of NC_079448.1, from coordinate 12,823,512 downwards.
GTAACAGACTACCATTTGTAATCTACCTAGTGCTGCAGATTATCATAGTGTGACAAACACTATATGACAAATCCTAACTGCTTGAATTTTTATAACTTATAATTTTTATCTTTGAATTTTTATAACTACTTCTTTTTCAAAGCCTTCTTCTTTTGATGATTATTATTTACAACATATTTGGACTCGTAAATACATTCAAATGTAGAATTTAAAACCATTTTAGATTCATGTAAGACAGAGATTTTCTTTGCATTTTATCTCAACATGGAACATGGTTATTCCAATCAGCTCAGTGTGATAAAGAGTTAATTCAGAAGTAATCTAACAGAAGTAATCAGATTATATTACCTGTATTAACATAACTGTTTTGTCATGTTGGGTGATTGCAAACATACCAAATCTGCTGATGCTATATTGTCCTAAATGTGACTAAAGTCTTGAAGATATTACGATATTATTAATATCATTATGTTTTGCAAAGATTATTTAAAACTGATTTGTATTGTGGAATAGGCATTGGATGATTACCATTTTAAAGCTATGCTGCTGTTTGGAAAAATCAAGGTTTTAAAATCACCAAATATTTTCTCTTATATGTTCCAGTGGTATTTATAAGATTTATTTGATTTTTTATAATTTTTTAGGACTACAATATCTCCAGCAGAAAAGATATCCAAAGATGCCATTTTAAGTTGTAAAGAAACCAATTTAGTTTTTGAAACTAATGAAGACAGCAAACGTCAATGAATTATTATTATTAGAATTATTTAGCGTGACATGTTTACTGTTACAAAATATTTAAAATGTTTCAAAGGGGAAAAAAGTTTACATTTTTTCAGCCAGACATTTAAAAAGAGAGAATATTTTAGATCAGTAATCGTAATACCGTGAAACCGTAGTATTTTTATCCAAGGTTATCACACCGCCAGAATCATATACCGGTCCAAGCTCTATTCAAACTTGACCTTCAATTCCATAGTCTGCTTTTACATTAAATATTAAATATAGTCACATTACCAAACATGCATACACACACACACACACACACACACACACACACACACGCACACGCACACGCACGCACACGCACACACACACACACACAAACACACACACACACACACACACACACACACACACACACACACTCCTAACTGAAAAACAAACAAACTCTGAGTAACTGGATTAATTCAGGGCCAGCAGTAGTGACTCTGGCGTGGGGTGGAGGAGGTTCCAGTAGATGGACATTGTGGGAAGAGATTGCTTTTTTTTACAAGTAGCGACAAAGAGAAAGAAAAATCACAAAAGCACCCAACTCTGATGCTCTAAAAGTATATAGGGGGCACTGCGCCTGGCTGGCTGCTCGGCACGGTGCGCGTCGGCCGCTGTGGGTGTGTGTGTAGTGGGGTGGGCCAGAGGGGTTAAGTAGGATGGAAGGCACCCATACTTCAGATTGGCAGCAAGCTGCCGCAAGGCTAATCTAATCAAGGGCCTCGCAATTCAATTAGAGCCATCTCAGGGGCCCCACCGCCAGCTTGCCAAACGTTCAGCTCTCCTCTCTGACGCCCTGTTGGCCCCCTCCTCTCCTCCATCAGCCCTGCCCAGTGCCACCCAGCTGCGCTAGATGAATGTAGATGAAATCTGAAATATGAAAATCTCCAATAATTTATGGGAGCTGTGAGGGATGGCAAGGGGGAAGCGTTGGCTGGTGGTAGGTAATTCTCCCCTCAGGAGAGGAAGAGTCATCTCACCGGCAGAGAGACTGAGTGAGGCTGCTTATGTTGCAGAAATATATACGGTCGAGGAGGCCGTACACACACACACGCACACACACATACCCCCACATGTTGACTGTATCTTCATTCCCGCCAGCAGCACAACTCATACTTCACCAGACAACTCCATCTATTGCTCTCTGTTGCAACATCCACCTGAAATGGATGAGGCTCACTTTAAAACACACACACACACAAACAGTGGTACGTACTTTGAGGAGACTCTCACTCGTTGGCGGAGAGACAGACTTGGAGAGAGTGAATGATGGGCAGTCCATGAAATGAACTCTGATTCTTAAGTAGAATACGGTGGCTGAGGGAGGCAAGTGGGGGGGGAAGCTCTTAGACAAATTACACCTCATTATATCCTGGCTCTCACCGGCACATCATGTCAGGAGGAATCTTTTTTTATTTGCACAAATTTGCCTGGAATTCCTCTTCGTTTTCCCGCCGTCCATTATCAAACAGGGCAATTTGATTACATTGTGATTATTCTCTTGCTTGCGGACACTCCCACATGCAGCCGAGGCCTTTCTCTCTCTCTCTGTCTCTTTCCCGTCTGTCTTGCGTTTCATATCCCAGAAGTGATATATCTGGCAAAGACACTCCATTGCCTGTGTATTCTTTCTGTGTTTATTAGGTTATGAAATATAAGGTGGATCAGAATTCTAGTCATTTTCAAATGTAAAATTTGCTTCAAACTGTTGGTTTTTCTATTACATGCAAATTATTGTTATGATTATTGTGCATTAGTGACATTAAAAGATTCTGTAATGCTGATCTTTGATCAATGAATATATTGTTTAATAATAAAGCTGAATGTACACAACTGACTAAACCAAGAGGCAATCTGGGGTTTTAGGGGACATAGGATTGTTTGGATTAAACATACAAATGTATAAAACAAAAATTATATACAAATTTTAAATAAAATTGTATTAATGGGATAGTTCACCCAATAATGAAAATGTTACGACCTTTAAGTTGTTCCATATCTTTATAAGGTTTCTTTTCCTGTTGAACACAAAAGAAGATACTTAAAAAATGTTAAAGAGTTCTATTGGCTTCCATAGTTGTAAAATAATAAATACTATGGAAGTCACAGGTTTGTTACAATTGAAAGATGAGTAAATGATGATCAACGTGAACAAATAAATACCAATTAAAATGAATGTTAAAGTACTAAAATAGAAGTTTGAATATATACAGTTCAGTTCTATAACATGTAAAACAAAATAAAAACTACAAAAAAGGGTGGCTTAGTGGTTAACACTGTCGTCTCACAGCAAGAAGGTTGCTGGTTCGAGTGTTTGAGAATTTGCATGTTCTCCCTGTATTCGTGTGGGTTTTCTCCACATGCTCTGGTTTCCCCCACAGTCCAAAGACATGCGCTATAGGTGAATTGAATAAACTAGTTTGGATATAGGGCGTCATGGTGGCGCAGTGGGTAGCACAATCACTTCACAGCAAGAAGGTCGCTGGTTCGAGCCTCGGCTGAGTCAGTTGGCATTTCTATGTGGTGTTTGCATATTCCCCCTTGTGTTCGCATGGGTTTTCTCCGAGTGCTTTGGTTAACCCTACAGTCCAAAGGCATGCGGTATAGGTGAATTGAAAAAGCTAAATTGGCCGTAGTGTATTTGTCTGAAGGCAAGAGTGTATGTGTGTTTCACAGTATTAGGTTGTGGCTGGAAGGCCATCCGCTGCGTAAAACACGTGCTGGATAAGTTGGAGGTTCATTCCGCTGTGGCGACCCCTGATCAATGAAAGAAAATGAATGAATGAATGAAATTGGATGTAGTGTATGAGTACGTGTGTGAATGAGAGTGTATGGATGTTTCCCAATATCCGAGTTGTGGCTGGAGGGGCATCCGCTGTGGCGATCTTTAAAATAGAGACTAAGCTGAAGGAAAATGAATGAATGAATTTATAACAGCATTTTTGTGAAAGAAAATGGGTTGTTATGCAAGAAACTTTTTGATTTTACATTTAATATTTTAGGGTCCATGTCACCAAAATGACTGAAAACCCTGAAAGACTAAAAGATTGTAGAATATTATATCAGAGGGCGACACGTTGTCGTCTCACAGCAAGAAGGTCACTGGTTCGAGTCTGGGCTGGGTCAGTTGGCATTTCTGTGTGGAATTTGCATGTTCTCCCCGTGTTTGCGTGGGTTTCCTCTGTGTGCTCCGGTTTCCCCCACAAGTCCAAAGACATGTGGTATAGGGGAATTGCTAAATGGTAAGCTAAATTGTCCATAGTGTATGTGTGTGTGAATGAGTTTGTATAGAAGTTTCCCAGTGATGGATTGCAGCCGGAAGGACATCCGCTGTGTAGAACATATGCTGGATAGGTTGGCGGTTTATTCTGCAGTTGCGATAAAGGGACTAAGCTGAATAGAAAATGAATAAATGAATGAATGAATGAATATTAAATCACAGTACTAACTGTAGCATTTCAGCATGAGTACTTCACAATCCAGGCCATATACTCTTCACTCAAAGAAAAAGAGAAAACTTGTTACATTTAGGGTTAAAGTCGTCAAATGGATATCTTTGTACCTTTATCCATACAAGTTCATATCATTACCTGGGGTAGACAAGGCATTCATTTAAACGTACTCTTTGCATGTTTTTGTTTCATGGTAAAAAATATTGGTTGCTTATTGAAATGTTTGTTTCCACAAACCATTAACTTTCAATTAAATTTTCTCTTTACACTAAGGAAAGAAAATATTTTTGAAACTTCTAGGTTTAGAACTTATTTAGAACTCTTTGGAGAACTCTATGGCATCACCCTTTTTTTAACCTTTATTTCTTGGCCACAATAACCCCAGCAAACAATTTTGTGTTTAATAGATGTCTTATAGATGTCTAAACATAGACAGCTTGACTAAAATAAGGCTTAACTTGGGCTGTCAGTGAAAATCTAATAGACATCTAAGAATAGCCCACTAATAAACAAGACTAATGGACAAATAGACAGATTAGACAGACTTTATATGTGTAGTCGTTTGTTTATTTGTTGACTATAATTTTGGCCTCTTCTTAGACATCTATTAGATTTTTACTGATAGCCCATATTTAGCCTTATTTTAGCCAAGATGACTATGTTTAGACATCTATAAGACATCTTTTAGACATCTTTTGAAAACAAAAAAAATGCTTGCTGGGAACTGATCTTTTTTATCTGTGTGCATGTGATTTCTAAAAGTGTCTGAAAACTCTTTAAGAATGTTGGATTAGTATACAAGCACAAACACTGTATCAAGTATGAGATGGGTAGCATAGCAACAGCTCAATTTTTTTGCAAGCAACGTCAACCCCATCAGATCTATGAATCGAACAGACAGCTTAAGAAACTCTAACCATGACAGAATCAAATCTTGGAGAACAGGTGAAAGGGATTCCTATGGCTAAATTATGACTTCAATTGAGCAATTAAAACCTTAGTTGGAATCAAATTAAGAAGATCCTGTGGCTCCAAATATGGCTTCCCACCCTTGCTCTAATCACAAATACATGGAGACACACAGAACCAGCTTCACTTCAACCTGTTAACCAACAGGGCTTTTGTGGTTTTGACAGTATTGGGAGGAAAGAAGAAGTCTTTGAGTTGAAATTTGGAATATTGATCTTTATTGAAAATATTTTTCTCCAAGATGGGTGTAAAATACTTGCAACATATTAAATAAATAATACATATGTGCAGCATGAAGGTATATTATACATTTTTTACAATGATTTACAGAAAAAAGCCACTAAAATATCATTGTCTGTGTAACAATACCCCCCCAAAAATGTCAGCCATATATAGAACAATTATCACCTGATTACATATTAAAAAACTATGAAGTATTATAAGTTCTAGTAATTGTTATTTTACAATTTTATACTTTGACACTATCTTTTAAATCCCTAGGTTTTACCTATTTATCAGCAAAAATGTTTGCAATTTTAAAATATGGTAAAATGTAGCATGATCACAATGGGTTGTTTCCTATTTTTATATATATGTCATGTTTAAGAATGGACACCCATAATTTCACCAATATTTTGATCATTAATTTTACAAGGATGATGATGATAATGATGATCTATAAATCATTTTTGCTAATTTAATTTGATGCAGGAAACCAAAATGGGACATTTCATTCAATAAATAAAAGTCATGTGGCCTTCATCAACATGTAAGAAAAGCAAACACAGATGTTTCTTAGCACTAGTTGAGAATCAGAGGGCTGTAGAACACAAGTGGTTCATTTAGCAAAATAATGACATGAAATACACTGTGATGAATATCATCCACACACTATTCTGTTGTAAACCTTCATACTTCTCAGTATATATATACCCACAAGGCAATAATAAAAACACTAATCGTCCTTCAAAAGTATCTTGAGAACCATCAACCAAATTCTGAAAAAAATTATTATAAAAAGCAGAGAAAGATGAGAGCTGTGAAAAACCTGCTGAGAAACACAGCAGGCAGCATGAGTGCAGCATGATTGCTCCATCCCTCTCATTCCCCATCACTCTCTCTGTCTCTATGGCCTCCAGGAACAAGGCAGTTCTGCAGGATACCTTGTCTGTGGCCTTGGCTGGATGAAAGGCACTCTTGGCAGGGGATTAGAGCCTACTAATTGTGTTTTTGACTGATGCTGTGTTTGTAAATGATGAGGTGGAGAAGAGCAGAGAGCATGGTGTGCAGGCCACGTATGGAGCACTTATGACGGATCCTGATGGCTGCCTATTCATGTTCACATTGAGATATTCTTCCTCTGTGAACTGTGCTGGACATGTATTGGAAATTTACTGACTAGCATAATACGTGTGGGTAAAACTGAATGAGGTTTCAGTGAGATTGATGGAAAAATATTTACCACGTCATTGATTGGATGGGATGTAAATGTTAGATGATCATTGTAATACCAATTTATTAGTGAGAAATATATTTAAACAATACAAATGCCAACCATCACATGGCAAACTTTCATCTGTACATTAGATCAATGTCTTTTCTATATTTGACTTCTGTATGCAAATAAATCTGCTTAATCTCCACCTTCACATTTGCCGTTTGTTCCAGACGTGGGACTGCAATGGTCTCGCTATTTTTCTCTCTTTCACTCTCCCGCTCTGTCTTTCTCAGCAGGGGCTTCGAGCTGTGCCTCTCTCCCAAACCCCCCTCTGGGCTATCCAACCTTTCTGTCCTCTGCTCTCCTCGGCCATCCTTCGCCGCTGCTCTGTATCGTGCTCCAGACGGCTGGTGGCTCAATGGCTAACTGGATTATGGGACAACAGAGCACCTTCCTCTCTGCCGTTGGCCTCAATCTACTCGCGCCAACGTCTATTGAGCGCGCCCGGTCCCCGCTCAGGCCCGGCTTTATTGAGCCGTGTATGGGTCTTTATGCTGTGCGTGCTCGGCCTTGCCCCCATGCCTCATCAATCATCCGCCTGTGAGGGCGAGCTCAGAGCATAGACAGGCTTCAACCATCTCTATAGGAGAAAGAGAGACAGAGAGAATGTTTACTATAAGACTGATCACTCAAATCAATCGCGCATTTGTTCCGAAATGTTTCAGTGAAGTCTCGAAATACAAACATTTAGAAAAATTAAGACAGTGATGTTTTAAATTGCGCATACTGCAAACTGCGCTGCGTCCAATGATTTAATGCAGCAAATTATTCGAAAATTTTATGTAGGCCTAATTATTTCTAGATTTGTTGTTTCTAGATTTATTTTAAATATATCGAGAATGATTTTACACGATGTTTCTCGGAACTATTAACTAAAAAAACATAACTAAAAATGTTGCAGTGCGGTTTAAAACCGTGCGCATGTGGTTAACTCTTGTCGATACAGGCCTATTAATAAATTAACGTTACATATTTTATAGCGTATAAATGTATATTAGCATAAAAATGTTACATAGATCTTTTTTATTTTACAGTGTTCTTGTTGCACGTTCCATGTCGCAAATAACCCTAAACATAACCTCTAATTGAAAACATGTAGTTAATTAATTTTACTCATTACTTAAAAGTATGTTTATTGTGACAAGGACATCGTAAAATAAAATGTAACCGAACGTTATTAAATTAACAAATTTATGGTATTCAGATAAGATAGGCTGTGTAAAATATGCCCTTATAATGGGGGACCACACGGCGAGAGTTCATTATAATTAGCATATTACTAGGCCTAACTATGGTTAATAAAGGCAGAGCCTATTTAACCCACGCAAAGACATAACTTTATCAGGGGTACACACGACACTGTAAAAATGCATACTAATTAACTATTCCAATTTAAAACTTATAACTAAAAGATAAATAAACTACTAAATATTTTAACGTCACGATTGCCCGTTTTCCTTGAAGACCAGTTCCACTGCAACTACACATTTTAATATAAATTTATTTTGTAAAGGATTTAATGTTTTATATTTTTGTATGTCTATGAAATTATATAAAAACAATGTATAAATTTTCTTTTACAATATTTTAAATTTAATGCATGTATTGCGCGGTGTATATGACAAAGTGCTTAAAAAGATTTCACTGTAGCATTTTCTTGGTTTCTTATCACAAAGTTAATATCACAAAGACATTGTAAAGTGTAGTACACCTTCTTGGCAGCAACAGTAAGAGTGGTTACAGATGGAGAATGATATTTCGTCAGCTTTGTCGATGATTTCACTTTTCTCTTCTTTTTCATCAGGCCTCAACAGTATGTCGAACTTCTCTCTCTGAGCCTAACTTTTTTAATAACGATTTTCCCCCTGGCCGTAGGCTCACACTCGTCTCCTGGAGGAATACCTCAATCGGATTATGGCTCTATTTTACAGCAGACGCCAGGGCGCAATAAGAGCAGAAACGCCACTTCACCCATCAATTAGATCTCTATTAGCATCCAATGCCCACCGTACTCCAACCAAGAACCAAAATTAAACAATTCTTCAAGTCGACAAGGTCAATTCAGACCTTAGATGCATTTCTTACAGAACAAATGATTTCACTTAATGGTTTATTTCTCAACATTAATGATCAATAAAGTAATAAGGACTAGATTACCTCATTCATTACATGCAAATGTCGCAGTCCAACAATAAACGCAATAAAGACGCTTTTTACATTTCATTGCCATTTTTTTCTGTTTTTCTGTCTATATCTGCCTGTCTATATCAGCTGATAATTTATGTGACTCTTCAATCCTTCGATCAAGCAAAATCAAAATATTGCCTCATGAAGACCTGCATGCATTCATGCACATGCTCAAATTCATGCTCATGTTATCAGTTTCTATTGCAAAAAGTACTAGTTTGTATAGACTACTTATATTTGTATGAAGCTTTGTTCATGCACCCCCCCGCACCCCCCCTAGCCTATTGTTTTCTTTTGAAATAGCTACAGTAGCTGCAACAAATATAAGGCGTAATGCTTTGACTAAAACGATATTATAATTGTGAAGTTCTAAAAACAATAATGTAATCCAAATGAGCTCCTATGTCACTGTCAACTCTTTTTATTCAGAAAAAAAATAAAACCTGCAGGACAAGTGAATCAGGCACGTATTTCTCTGTTTACCCAGTCAAAGGATGGCCATTTATCATCGACCGAGACAGCGTCGCATTTTCTACCTAGCTCTCTCAGACCTTGTCCTAAATTCAGCATTTTTATGGAAAACTGCAGTCATTTTGATTGATGAAATCTAAAGATGTCTAAAACAATCCAAGAGATCCCCAACTGTGGAGCTCCTACGGGGTGCTTCACTCCAGGCATTGTTACTGTGACATAAGGGGGGAGCTTCGTGAGAATACACGAAAAAATCGCGATTTCAGTGTAAAAGCGGACAGAAAAGGATTTCTTTACATTCATCCGGCCGGCAGTGGGAAAGTTGCAAAAACTCTTTCTATTTTATAACCAAACAATACCACCTCAGTGTCTCTTGACTCCTTCAAAACATGGCCCTGCAGTAGCCTATGGTTCAAATATCAAGAAAGGTCTTTTTATTAACGTGGTGGATCGAGTGTTCCTTTCAAAGTCTAGCTGCGTTTAAAATTCAAGTCACTTTGGCTTATGGCGCCCCAATACATTAATATCAAGGTAATGTAATTAGGTTATGTTTTGTCGGGCATTAGAGTTGCTTTATGTGGGGACTGAATACTGGAAAAAGGGTAATCGCGGCGTTTCGTTCATTTGAACTAAATCTTTATTTTTACAATTTCATTCTTGTTTGTCCATCATGCACGGTAACAGAAATGGCCCCTACTGCGCTCAGTTATTAGCAAGGGTGGTAAGGCAAGGGCAAAATCGGAAATATCTTACTTCGCGACACCCAAAGGGAGTTTTAATAAATCTCCCTCTATTTAACTGCGTTTTTCCTCATACTGCTTCGGGCGAATAGAGGCCGTGTCAAGATTGCGTTTGTGTGCCAGTGCTTAGGACCAGCTGCTCTCAAAAACAGACAAGCCCTTGTCAATTAACTGCTGACGAGCAGGTCTGGGGATCGCCCGAGGCTCTGCGGCGACCAGCAGTGTTACAGTCCCCGCAATTAGTATCCATTTCTGTCCAGACCTCCTCGGAGCGCGCAGACACAGCGCGGTCACTGCTAAGAAAACGGAATGCTCCCCATATTTTTGACAAGCACTGAAGCGACGACGAATTATGTCTATTATTATTATTATTATTATTATTATTATTATTATTATTATTATAGGATGCCATACCACCAACAACACGTTTTACGACGAAACTAACATTGAGCAGATCATGTAAAATCATATAGCCTAGGTCAGATGACAACGATCCGCTTCTCCACCGCTGGGCGTTTTGTATAGTGGTTGTCACCGTTAACAGCTGGTGGGCATTCCGACTCTGTCTCAGCTCTGTGCCCTTTGGCCTGGTGGGGGATGGACCTTCGGACAGGGCCGTCCAGCAGCTTTAACAACCCGCCGTTAGTTTGGGTCAGAGAGGCCAAACCTCTAACAGGACAAGCAAAGACCCTCGCCAGCAGAAGCTGAGGTGAACAAAACGACTCCAACCCTGCCAGCCCAGGGAATCATTAGGGGATGCGTTTGTTTAACTAATTAGCAAGCTGGGCAACCAGGGGGAGACTTGTAGGACAAGGCATTTACTCAGGGGAAGATCTAGAGTTCAAAGTACAGGAGGGGGACAGGTCCTGTCTAATGCACTGAAGTTCAAGAACAGAGCAAACAGCACATGCCAACGACGGGCAACTCGTTCAACATAGAAGCTAAAGGAGGCGAACGACCCCAAAGAAGAAGAGGAGGGGTCCCGCGTTAAATATGGGAAAGTTTGGGGAACGGGTCGATGGGTCAAGAAAAGTCAACAAGAGAGCAGTGTTAATGACAGACGGAATTTAATATCAAAAATACATAAATCTTCAACTGAGGTCAGCAACACAATGCATACAAAGGGGCCGAGTGTTCAAGTCAACATCGATTTGTTCTTAGAGAAAGAATGGATTGATCTAAGCTGTTAACATTTAGCACGAAAACCTAGAATATGACTCTGCTGGAAAAAAGTTTACCGACGTTTTGGATTTGCGGTTATATTCAATAAGCTACGTGTGCATTACATGCGTATTAGACACAGCTACCGACGTAATTAAAATAAGGTTCCACAATAGTTTTCACCGTGAATTTTGCCTTAGTTAGTTCTGTGTTCCTAAAAGAACCGTTCACTGGTCGGTTCTTAAAAGAACGGTTTTATTTTTCTTATTTTAAAGAACGTTATAATAACGAGATACACAAACAGGTGGTATAGGCTAACCTAACAGAAGGCTGAAAGATGAGCAATAAGCAGCCTGATGTTAATTATTTGTTAATCACAAACGCTAGCGCGCAATTCTACTACTTTATATTGTCTTTTCAGAAGAATTTACCTATATCTGCATGCTTTGGGTCATGACTCTAAACAGGTTGGGTAGGAGATGTAGCTGTCCTTTGCAGGGATAAACTAAGTGCAACGTCGCTGACCACACAGAGAGGTTAAAGCATAATCATTGATGAAAACTCTGCGTGACCTTGGGCATTGCCCCTCCTCTCCTAACCCTTGTTAGTCCTCGCGTCCATCCCCAGAAACGCCACATTCCATAACTCTTCATAAAAACCATTATTAGGGAAATCCTTTCTTTTTGACAATTTAATAGTGCAAACCAATCATGTGGGTGACACCAGCCATTCATCTACCATCAGAGACAAAGAGCAGGCCTCTTCGCCATGCCGACGGGAGTCTGCGCTATTTTCAGAGCTAATGCACAATACAAGCATTGTAGCTCCATAATCGTTATGTTTAGGAAACAAATCATAAGTATGTGGGGTTTCTTTTATTTTTAATTTTTGCACTGAAACGCAGGCCGAGTAAACGTGACTGCCGCTTATGCCCTGCTTTATTATTTTACGTTCATGAAAAAACTGTGAAACCCGCTTTTAAGACTCACACGAAAAGCACTCGTCAGCTCATTAAAGAGGGTGAAGTTTTGTTCTTTATACATCGGTTATGAATTATTTTTCTGAATCAATTTGGAAGATTCAAGGCAATTTCGCAACATTCTCCAGAGGGACTAACAAGACAGAAAAAAAATGTTTCCTCAGAGGATTCACCTTTAGGAGCGCCTCAATAAAACAGACACGAGCTCCACGCACCAGCGTATAATTTTTAATATATATGCAATAAATGTTCAATTTGTTTTCTGCAATGACGGGAAATAATTTCGTCATATTTTAAAGCCATTATTACATCCGTACTCCCACTCGAGCTCCTTGTGTTTGATTAAGTCGTTCTGAGATTGTAGCTGATAGTTAATAACGATACTGTTATGGTCCTCTTGACATTAAATTCTCCACGGGGCAGTTATAAAAGTGCTTCTTTGTGTGCAGACCTCGGCCTTGGCTTATTTGCCTCAACCTGTCAATAACTCATTTTTAATTTGATGTCTCCATTTAGCTTGGGAAAATGTTCATAAAACACACATGGTCGAATATCATCCAAAACATTAACGCTTTACGTTTAACGGTTCATCAAGCACACTCAGTGAATAATTACGCGTTTAAAATTGTTGAATAGTTAGGCTACATACAGTGCGTGTTTAGATATCTTGGCGTGTTTTTATCTTCGTCTTGCGTTATTTTTTATTGGTCAGTGAGGGCTTTGTTTATTTTGTTTGTTGTCGTTTATTGTTTTTGCGGTTGAATGGTTTCCCTTATTTAATTCCCGACATTCCATTGGCTACTTTTAGGAATGTTCTTATATAGGCTAGCCTATTGCGTTAGTCTGTAATATGCGTTTGTTTTTATTAATATCAGAATAATTTCAGAATTAGGATTTAGCATGACATTTTTTGTAGGTATTTATTTATCACTGTTTTGTTTTTTTGTTTTTTTGTTTTCTTCTCTTTTTTCTATTGAATGGTGTGCTTTTTGAATATTGTATAGTCCTGTCGGATATTACAACATTTAATGTTTTTTATTAATTCAATGCATTTTAAACTCATCAGTGAAATGTAAAATAATAATAACAAAAATAATATTATGAACTGATTAAGGATTATAACAATTGTGCAATAACACATAAGAAGATACATAAGAAGGACACAGAAAACAAACCGCGTAAAGGAGAGATAGGATTTTAGGCAAATAAATAAATTCATCCGACATAATTTCTTCCGAAAAACGTAGGCCTATCAAAATATTATACAACCTTGAATATATTTGAAAATTTTATTATTCATTCGTTTGTTTCCCATGTCTTTGAGTGCAACTTATAAGGACACTGCAGTGACAATAGCTCATGTCATCCTGAAATCTGTGAAACGCCTCGGCAATTTGCGGTGACAGTCACGATCCCATCAATTCAGCGGAACCAGGTCAACTAAGTAAAGGACCAACACAAAGTACTTTTCCACTGAGTGTATTTACCTTTATTTCGTTATAAATCAGTAAAGTTGGTTAAGGTTTTTCTTAATTCAGTGGTAAAAAATAAAAATACTACGAGCCGTGGCAAACTGGTAAATGCTAAATATTTTGGAAAAAGATCGAATTACCTTATTAACTTCCTAAAATGTCCAATGATTTTCATGCTTTATTTTATTCACTCCGTATTAAATGTATTTCGTTTGTTAAAAAAAATCCAAAGTCGCATAAACTCTGCCGTATTTTTAGCCGACACATTCATAATTATGCGATGTTTCCTTTGATCAATAAGTTGAGAGATATTATTTAAAAGTCGATTTTCTGCATCACTATTTTTCTATTGTGCCTTCTCCTCGCTTGTCCAGAATTACGTTTGTTTCGCTCAATTTCTGATCCTGTTTGTTTAATTCCTTTATTCTGGGTTCGATACACAGCTGCGGAGAGAATACAGTCTTCTTTTCCGATAACAAGCACATTCCTTTTGATGACAGTCTTTGATTTCTCTGGCTTTACACAGTCTTTGACTCTGGGCTGTCACTCCGTCTCTTTTGTTGAGCTTTGGCTTCTATGCAGATTGGACGGAAAGCCCATCGTCCGATGTGATGGATCCGTTTCGAAGTAGGGAAAGGTTAAGGGTGCAAAAGTGAAAGGGTTTCCCTGGTAATTGCTTCGGTTTTTACTAAAATGCTTTACTTTTCTGTTTCTTTTTCTAGAGACTGCTTGGACATGAAATTAAATGGTATGTAGCCTATTTTCCAAATTCATGTTTGTTCTAAACTGATCACTGAAATAAATCTGCTGGCTAATCTAAAACCAAATAACACAGCATTTTTAGTTTTTATTAAATAAACAGCTTAATTAAAACAAATATTTTAAACGCTGCGATGCAGAATAAACCAGCCTATTCGTTGTGCGCAACACAAAGGCAAACGTAAAGCATTTCGCTACAGTCTGATTCTGAATTGTAATTGTATTCCTTCAGTGGTTTCATTTTGTTCCACACACTGCAAGATATCTATACAAAATTGTTCTTTATCAATATGAGCTGTCGTTAAACACCGCGATTCCTCTGAGAATAACAACTATTTGCAGCTGCTCTGCCACGTAGGCTGATGGTTTGAGCAGCGCAGTGATCTCAGAGGAAAAAACACTGCACAACATTTCAGCGGTCTCAAAAACCGAGCACATGCAGCTTTAGACAAAATATCAAGCATATTTCAGTTCAAATAAAAATTGAATTTTACAATGTCAGAGTTTAAAAAGGTATATGTTTAAAATGTTAAAATCTTCTAGCTACTTACAGTGCTGTGATGCGCCTTTCCGTTTGGTATCCTGTCATATCCTAACAGTGGTCTAATGTAGAGTTTGTCTTGTCTTTTTCTGGGAGATTCACTTTAACAAGTGGAAAGTTTGTGTCCTTCTGCGCCATTTTATACATGATGAGCCGTCAGTAATGGGATTATTAAA
Source organism: Danio aesculapii (assembly GCF_903798145.1). NCBI lineage: Eukaryota > Metazoa > Chordata > Actinopteri > Cypriniformes > Danionidae > Danio > Danio aesculapii. The sequence continues at coordinate 12,808,336 of NC_079448.1, read as the reverse complement.
CAAAAACGGTTTCAGGCGCTGGCGTTAACCTTTTTTAATGCCTAATTAGGTTTTGCAAAGAAATAATTAGATTTTGCATCGCTTACATTGCCTATATTTTCAACTGACGTAGAAACAATTTCATCATTATTCGACCCTCTTGTCGATCAGCTTTACAATATACATTTAGCGTGACTGTATACAAGATGATTTAAAAATATGCTGTGATCAAATATTGTACATAAATTAATTATGTTGCACATTTGCCCGCATCACAGCCGTGATGTAATGAAGAGAGCGCCCTCTGTGTGTCAAGATCGTTTATCGCACATTTTTCTTTATTCTCATCCTCAGCCTTCAAGTACACAAAATGAAACCTGTAGTAAACGACGGAGCAGCTTGTGGCTAGTTTACCTGCACCTTTTTATTTCAAACTCATGACTGTGGTGCTTTTTTATATTGGCGAAATAAAGACGCACATACCACCTTGAAAAGTTTATAGGCTATAGTTCAGGTTCCCGTTTGGGATACTGATTAACCATTTTTAAGTAACTGAACTGACATTACGTCATACGTTGTTTATCGCCTGAACATCCCCAGTTTTCAGCTTTATGCAACCCGTCGAATGCTCATATAAAGCCAAGAGGAGCTGTCATTTCCAACGCTGATGAAATAGCGCGGTCAGTGTTTGCCAAGCGAGACTTGTTTAGCTTTTATTACTCGTTTATTTATTTAGGCTTGTTATTTTCATTGTCATATTATTGCTATGAGAAAGCTATAATTAACATTATAATAAATCATATAATGACATAGGCCCATGAGGGAATTAATTAATTTGATAAAGTATATATATATATATATATATATATATATATATATATATATATATATATATATATATATATATATATATATATATATATATATATATGCAGTCTAAATGTATTGGTGCTCATACTGTATTGTTCCTCATTAAAGTATGTTTTTTTTTGTGGTTGTTGTGAGGTATTGTGAATGGATGATTGTGCGATGCATGAAAATATTAGCCTATGTAAAAAGACAACGTTTTGCTAAACAATATACATTTACAACTTACGTATTAATGTCACGTTAAACAATCATCAAGATTTGTCTAAGGTTGATCGTTTTTTTGTGAGTGTGGTGGATAATTTTGTGCTGAAAAATATATTCCAAATATCTTTTTGGGTTCATTCATCTATATGCATATGGAAAAAGAACAAACATGGGCGGATCGGAAAAGCGTATGGGCGAGGAGGAGAGAGAACAGGAGAATGAACGAATTTCTCCCTAATTTATTGTTCTCCTCATGTTTTATTCATTGTTCTATTGTTTTCTACTTTGTGAGTGATTCTAACATGTTTGTGTAAAGCTACATTTTAGTATTTTACATATGCAATCGAGAGTTTTAGGCTACACATTGACGTTAGTATGGGAGTGGTAAAGTCTAGGCTACGCTTCACCTTCACCACTATCACCTTCCTCTTCATCGTCATCGTTTCTCGAAGGTGGATCTAATTTGCTCTGTTAGCTTATAGAAGGGAATAGAATGGCGACAGGACAAATAGCCAATTAAACTATCAACAGAGTGTTCTGTCATCACCAAGATGCTCCTAAGTCCGTAAGTTTGATGTGGCAACAGCACACAATTTGAGACATTTTATTTTAGTCTTACTTTATTATGACGAGTCTCTTTTCCCCATCTAAATCCTAAATATGGACAAAACTTTACATAAGTTAATCCGTTGATAGCCTGGCAATCAGCCTATTGCATTACCTGTAATATTTTTAGCAGCTCGATTTATATTGCGACAGTAGTTTATCATTTTCTACTATATCTTTGATAGTATTAACGCGAATCTCTACTTGGATATGAGTCACCTTTATATACAGAAGCCTCTTCATATATGAGTTAGTCTATGTTAAAATCCTGTCAAGTTTCACGTTTTAAGAATTAAGCTGCTGTAATTTTATGTGTGAATTTTACATTACAATGATAGATGGGCATCAGAGGAAGAGAGCCGGATGGCAGACATAATATTTCAAACAAAACTTGTTCAGGCAATTTTTTAAAGTAATATAATAAGTATTAGCTTTACCATGACAGAGACTATAAATGAGTGCCCCACACTCAAAGAGGGGAAAATACTATAGTCTTATACTATAAGGTCTGGTAGATAAAGTAAATTACAGTAAAATTATGTGTTTAATTCACAGGGAAATATGAGGTCTGCATCATAAAATGTCTGCAATTCAATGAGAGGTAAGTTGCTTTGAATAGAAACATCTACTGAATGGATATCATTTTTAATGTAATATTGTAAGCACTGTAGCCTAAATTTGTCTTTTAAAATGTGTATTTTGGATAGCTTCCTAACTGTAGGTGATTGACTTAGCCAAATATATTTAGAAAGTCTGCTACATCCTTTACATAATTACTTACTTACAATAATTCACAATCATTGCATGCATGGCTCAAAAACACATAAAAAATTGTCCCACTAAATACAATACAGTGTTACACCTGCCATTGTCGTCACTGTCATCCTGTGTGTAAATCTGCATCAGTTTCCAAACAAAGAAACAATGTATGCTATAAGTGGTAATTGCAGAGGCTTAAATGTGGCCATTGTCCACATAATAATACACAATTTGTTCATGATCACATTATGTGTGTGTTGGGTAAGGTGATGAACTTTTCTGAACCCCATGCCCAATGTATTTAATCTACTCTGTAAAGTTATGGGTAGACCATTCTGCTGTGGTGACCCCTGATGATGAAGAAGAGAGCAAGCTGAAGGGAGTGAGTAAGTGTATATTAATGTTTCTTTTTAAGCACCTTAAACAGAAAACTGAAATCAAATTATAGAGTGTTATTACACTCTATAAAGGTTTAATAAATATTCAATGATATACTCTAAATAAAGGTTAAAATATTACATTCGGTTAAAATACAATGACAATAAAAGCTCCAAATGTTATTTCAGCAGTTATAAAATAAACGTTATAAAGTTATAAAAGCTATAAAATAAACATCTTTGGTTCCTTAAAGTAACTTCCTGAGCACATATTGTGTACAGTACTATTTTTATATATTTTAATAAATCGTTACAAAAAGCCAAAGTGCAGTTTAAAGGTTCTATGGACGTAAAAGGATCTTCACACACCCATTAATACCATTAATACTAAGATCTTTTATTTGTTTATTTTTTCCTGCAGTGGGGGCAGATTGAAGGTAAAGAATGTTCAGCATGTTTTAACCATAAAACCAACATAAATCACCAAAATACTCCTGATATACTGTATTCTTTTGCATGAGTTGCTGTTCACTATACTCTAGTAAACATTTGTGTTTTTTTACTTGGTAATCTAAGAGGAGCAATGCACATATTACTCTATAACTATGATCATTATGGCCTATAGCCCTAAAGCGTAACCATTTAAAATATATTGTTTTTGTAAGTACATCCAAAAAAGGTTTTATCAGATTTATCTCTATCTTAAAGGCACACTTTTCTACTTTTACATGTCTGCAACCACAATATTGTAAAATGTATTTGCAAAATAACATTAATTTCAAAGACTACTGTATAAAAGATTGTGTTGAGTAAGATTTATTTTCTTCATATTTAAAAAAAAAATGTTTTGCTCACCAAGTCAGCATTATATGATCAAAATAAAACCATAATATTGTTTTCTTATGGATATGCATTTACTTAAGTATTTTCTTGTGGAGAAAGTCTTATTTGTTTTATTTTGGCTAGGATAAAAGCAGTTTTTAATTTTTTCAAAACCATTTTAAGGTTAAAATTATTAGCTTTTTTAAGCTATATATTTTTTCGATAGTCTACAGAACAAACCATCATTATACAATAACTTGCCTAATTACCCTAACCTGCCTAGTTAACCTAATTAACCTAGTTAAGGCTTTAAATGTCACTTTAAGCTGTATAGAAGTATCTTGAAAAATATCTAGTCAAATATTATTTACTGTCATCATGACAAAGATAAAATAAATCAGTTATTAGAAATGAGTTATTAAAACTATTATGTTTTGAAATGTGTTGGAAAAATCTTCTCTCCATTAAACAGAAATTGGGAAAAAATAAATAAATGGGGGGCTATATATATATATATATATATATATATATATATATATATATATATATATATATATATATATATATATATATATATATATATATATATATATATATATATATATACACCATAATGTGCATAACAGAATCTTTTTCAGAATTTTTTTTCTAACTCTTGTTTCTTTAAGTTTGGCTTGAATAAAAGTAGTTAAAAAAAATTTTAAGTCAATTTTAGGGTCAATTTTATTAGCCTCCTTAAGAAATGTTATTTATTTGATTGTCTACAGAACAAATTTTTGTCAAATAACTTTGCTAATTATCTTTTAATAATATATAATTAATTGAATCAAAAATAATTTTGACTTCAACTGTATGCATGTATTTATATATAAAGAACTGGCTGCAAGGTATAATCTTTCTCACATAAAGCATAACATGTGAAACTAAATATGTTGCCACTTGCCCATAGTAAAATGACATAGATATCATTGCTAAAAAAAAACTTTGAATTTATATCTCCTGACATACAGTATAGGCCTATTGGTAATTATAGCTACTTTCTACAGAGTACCTTAAATGGTAAATATGTATATTTTGGCCTAAATATATACCAAAACATTTTATGCTGGAACTTATATGAGGCATATTTTAGCCTTTTTTTGCTGCATCTTTGTTCTTTTTTGCATGACCTGGAGTAGCTGAAGTGTATAAGAGTATAGGTCAATGCTCATAATGATTACATAATCTTTATTAGGCCTATACTGTTTTAAACACGGACTAAAATGTCCTCAGTAAAGGCTATAGTCAAAGTTCAATTTTTGAGCCACAGTACAAGCTTGTACGGTTTATCAAACGATCATCATCTTTAGATGACATCTAAGTTTGTAGCATGGTTTTACAAGTATAAATAGGTATTATCATTAATGTGCAATAAAAAAATGAATTGAAATTAACGTGCAGGATTGATTATGAAGTTATGAAGTCTACCAACTAAAGTACAGCAGATAAATCCTCACAAACAGCTTGGCAAGTTTACAGCTGTGGAAAGTTCTATGGGGCATTATTGCACCATATTTCAATACACTGCTAGACAGACAAAGCACAAACAGGTAAAGTCTAAAGTACATTTAGGAATTAAATATAGCAAAAATCAACGTTTTCATAATTCCGGATCATCTTAATGGTCATTTTTTCTGTGTTGTGAATGTAGACTGACTACAAGTGTCCTTCATATGTATTCTGAGTTAGGTAATCAGAGTCACTGCAAAATTGAGGTACTTGTAATTACATTAATGTATTATGCTATGCTTTTATTTTCCCACAACAACAATGAATTGTTTATTATTTTTTATTTTCCATTTTTCAAATGTCCTTTATATTGTGTATCATAGATAAAAATGAAAATTCTCCTGCTAATTACTCACCCTTATGTTTTCCAATCCACAAAACCTTGGTTCGTTTTTGGTACACAGATTAAGATATTTTCCATGAAATCCAAGAACTCCCTCATCCTGAACGTCCCGAGATATTTAAAGTCCTGAATTCAGCTTCAAATGTAATCATACAAGGCTCCAAGAACACCCATGAGCATGGTAGACATCATTTTTTAAGAGTCTTGTATGGTCACATCGAATGTTTTGACACTGTCAAATGACACATAATTGGTTATTTTTCTGAACTTTGAACATCTCTGGACCATTGCTGTCTGAGATAGCTCACAGATTTCATCTAAAATCTCTTGTGTTTTCTCAGTGGACATGAGGGTGAGTAATTAATTTAGAATTTAGATTTTTGGGTTAAATAACTCTTTAACATCAGAGCCTTCCCATTCTACAAAAACGCTTTTATAGTGAAAAATAGTTTTTTCCCCCTTTGGAAACCTTTAAAAGTCTAACTTTGAACATTCACAATATTTAATTGACCCTGAAAAAATCACACATATACATTTGTAATGCACCAAAGCACCTCTCAATCAGTTATACAGTGTATGAGAAATAATATACAAGTTATTTAAAACTGCTGATGTATAACTGGCAAACATTTCAACTAATAGGTCACCTGAAAATCGATTACCATCATTTAATCATCCTTCACTTTTCACAACTTTTTGCAGGTTGCTGGGACCAATTGATCGTAGTATTTTTTTCCTACTATGGAAGTCGATGAGTCCCAGCCACTACTATTCTTCAAAATATATTTCTTTGTGTTCAGCCGAAGAAAGAAAATCATAAAGATTTAAAACCACATGAGGAATTTTTGGACGAACGAACCCTTTAAAAGCTGGACGAATAAGTTCTAAGATGAACTACAAATTACAGTGTAGATTAAATTTGAACATTTAAACACATTGCCTCACATTTTATAGAAAATTGTTCGATTAACTGCATGCATGTACAAAACAAATTTACAACAATGTTTTGGGAGTCAATTAGAACAAATCTATCCAGATATGCATCATCCACAACATATGTAATCTCATTATTATGCACACAGAGCATATATTAAACAAATAGCAGTATGTAACTGAGATAGCAAGTCAGAACAGTCACTGGAGAAATGATGTCCTCCAAATATTATATTGTGTTCGATGAATCTTCTTGATCCGTTGCATATATTTTTCCCTTAGATTCCAAAGTTAAGGAAAACAAACTCATAACTTGCACTTTCAGGTCAGTTTTTATCCAATTGTTCTTTGAATGTATCCACAGATTTGTCATCTCACAAGGTCCATTGTTGCATATATTTAGTGGTGACCAACAAATGTTTAATGTACCTCTCATCAGAGATCCCCAAATTAAAGCTTCTCAGATAATCCTTGATGTGACTCTGCGACTGTTGGTTGCTGGTTGGGTGGAGGCCATCGTTTCTCAAATTTGCTAAAAAACAGTGGGTCGGTGAAAGGCCCTCCATACACAATGGCTTGCAGGAGGTAGACCAGTGCCACCACCAGGCTGGAGACCAGAAAGAATGGAAGAAAGGGTCGGAGATGTGTCCACACAACTCCCAGACCATAACTAAGACCACCATGGTCACGGTAATGGGTGGTCTTACGGGATGTCGACGATGGTGGAATGGGCGAAGTGAGGCTGTCTGAATCCATGTAATTGGAGGACTCTGCATCAGTGGAATCCATGCTGAATTTAAACAGCGCTCAACTGAAAGATAGTCTTCAGTTCAAATCCTCCCAGGAAATAAAAATCAACAAAGATTAAATGCTGTTGAGCATCCAATAAGGGGAGATGTTCCACTTGTAAGCATTTCTAGAGCACTGCATGATCCTTAAGGCAATCTGTAGATCTTGACAGATGAAACAATTTGCTGAGAGCACCTCTCGCGTTCACCCCAAAGACAGATTCACGGATTTCCTCATTCACTTCTGTTTCTTTCCTTTTCTCCCTCTTAACTTTCTCTGTTGCTGTTTGCATGCACTGATAGAGCTGGCGTCTGTCGGGACCTCATCAGATCACTTCACCACTTTCATACAAGCCGCACTCAGGGAAATATGATACTCTGAGAGAGATACTTTGAGAGAGTGCAAACGATGTAGGGATAAGATTCCTATGCGTATATATAGCACCCAAATGACTGGAACATGTGGATGTCCACTGAGTCATTTACTCCACAGTGTCAACAGTCTTAAATTCGTCAAGGTTGAACAGTATGTACACCACACATAATAGTTTTTCTCTTTTAATTCTTTACTTCCTGTTGAACGTTCCAACTAACACAAACATTAAGGATTAATAGCTTTGGCATGAAGCAGGCATAACTGAAGGGTTTCATGTTTTAAAGCCATCAAAACCAAAACTGCTGACAGCATTCAGAATGACTCTTGGTCTGGAAATCACTCTGTGATGTAATAGATAGAACTGGAGAGAGAGAGAGAGCGATGACAATCTATCTGTTCTCTATGGTTATTGTGGAGGATTGGATCAATTACACTCTCAGGACGTTTGGAATCAGTTCACATGTTCGGCTAAACCTATTATTTTCTATGTTTCATTCTACGTTACTTTAATCATTGCTGTCTTTTGGCAACCATTTGTAAACGGACTCTTATATATCTTATTACTTGTCGTTAGTTGGGTTATGAAACAGAGCTGTAAAAATATTTAGCATTACGAACACTATGACTGAGAGTGTGCAGAATGACACTGCCATACTGCTCATGCTATTTCTGAAAGAGGCCCTACACAGCATGTGTACTGTGAAGAGTACACTTCATGGAAGAGGCGTTGGCTGCTTTTTTTGTTTTAGCTCTGCCCTCACTATCTTCACTCTGTCTTGTTGACGTGGTTTGTACATCATTAATAACATTGCTCGACTGCCCACTACTGGCAGAACTCTTACAATGGAATGACTTGTCCTAAACATTAGATTTCTTGGAATCTGCTATGAACATTATTTATTATTTACTTTTTTCCCTTTCACGATTGAATGCTGCATCATTCAATTAAATTAATTTATGCTTATTTATATAGCACTTTTACAATGTAGATTGTGTCAAAGCAGCTTAACACAGACATTCTAGTACCTTGAAACTGTATCAGTCCAGTTTCCAGAGTTGAAGTTCAGTTTAGTTCAGTTCAGTGTGATTTAAATTTCATTACTGAAAGTCCAAACACTGAAGAGCAAATCCATCGTTTAGCAGCTCCGCTAGTCCCAAACCAAGCAAGCCAGTGGCAACATTCTATTTGTCTGTATGTATGCTTGAGTTTTAAATACTTTAAGATAAATTCAAGTTACTGGTATACTATGTTTTCTGAGATTTGGGGTTAATTATGCTGCATTCCAGACAACTTGGGTTTAGGAATGTTCCTTCTTCCTTCATGGAAATGATATCTGTCCTGCTGCATGGACAATGCATTGAGGTTGGAGGTGGGACATTTCATTGATGTGTCTGGAATGCAGCATCAAACGCAGTTCGTGTTGATACCACAGTTGTATTGCGTTGAAGTACAGAGGTCAACAATTAAAGTTGAATTAAAACTTTTTAACAAAGTTGTCCTCAAAATCAAAAAAAAAAAGACACCCATTTTTTTTCTTAGGACAATTTTGACTTTTTTTATCCACTTCAAATGTTGATCACTTTGTATGGGTAACGGTGAAAGCACTAAATTCAATAAGTTAGTTTAACTTATAATTTAAAAAAGTGACTTTAACTTAATGAAAAAGAGTTATGGTGACTCATAAACTAATTGTGTTAAGCAGAACTCAAACCTAATGAATTATTAATTGATACATTATATTTTTGTGTTAACTCTAATGCTAGAAGCAGTACCAAAGCCATTTGAGTAGCAATATAGTTTTTTGGACTTAATTCGTTCTATTAACTGAAGTCATATCGATTTGATAACTGAACTTAAATGTATTACTAATACTCTAAATGTTTGATGAAATGCTGAAAGTTTACAGTACTCAAACCATTTTGTTTCAAAACTTAAAAGATTTGTCGCAATCGGTTTCCTGTCAGAAATAAGGGGGTTGAGGTTTTGTCATGTGTTCCCCGTCCTTTCATGAAATAAAATGCATTTTAAAATCGCCTAATGGATTCATGCAGGAAAAAAGTTTACGATGTCTACAAGTGATAATCCACCCCATACTTTAGTTTGCATGACTGGAATACCTGTCATTTCTGGAATGTTTGTTAAAGTTTAGAATAGAAGAAGTCAAAAAGCTTTAGGATGTAATCAGGACCTATAACAAAGTGTTGATCAGTATATGAAACATACTGTTTTTCTGGGAACTTTTTTGTGTTTTTTAATTCTGACAATGTGATATGGTTTAACCACTGTCAATACAAATGATCAAAACCCTGCATTGTAATTATACAAATGCGTCTAATCTGATGCACTGTGATCTTTTTATATGGATTTTCTTAGATTGTATGGAAAAGTAAGACAAGAGAGAACATTAGCATCAGACACCCTCACCCAGGTGACCCAGCTGAGGTTGATCAGACCCAACACAATCTCACAGCAATTCGTAACTTTTTGATTTAGTAGCTAATTCATATGAATTCGTACAATCTAATTTGTACTATTTAGTACGATTTGCTCATCCCCCAATGACGGTTGGGTTTAGGGGTGGGGTTAGGTGCCACGCCTCCTTTTTAAAATCGTACAATTTCGTACGACTGAACTCTAGCCATGAACGAATTAGCCGTTAAACTGACAAAACGTAAAATACTTACGTTTTCTCGTGAGATCAGGCTGATCAGACCCCAGTTTGCGTCACAGTAGCAATTACCCACGAATCAGCCCTCTTTATCCATAGCCTTTGGCTTTCTCTGCAGCTTTGCAAACTGACTTAATGGCCCTATTCTTAGCTACTACTGCTAGGCCTAGTTGATTGAAGACTTTACAGAGTGCACACCTTGCAAACCCTCTACAGCTCAAACTCAATTCCCGGAGGGCCGCCGCTCTGCACAGTTTTGCTCAAACCCTAATCAAACACAACTGATCTAGTAGTCTTGAACACCTTGATTAGTTAGATCAGCTGTGTTTGCTTAGGGTTGGAGCAAAACTGTGCAGAGCTGCGGCCCTCCAGGAATCGAGTTTGAGACCTATGCTCTACAGCCCAGCTCTATTGGCTCACAGTGAGTCAGCGATCTGCATCTCTATTTGCTGTAGCTTGGAGGATGCTCATTACATCTCTGTCAAACTGCAACCATATACCACCTTTTCTGGCTGCTGGCCAATTAATTCGTTGTTGTTAGTGAACTACTCTGCTGGAGACTGTAGTGCAGAGAGGGACTGAGCTCTGTGGAGCGACTCCTGGCTGGGCTCTTCCAGCTGCACCACCTTCACCATGCATTTCATTCTGGCCTGATGGACTTTGAGGACACAATAGCTTTTTTATTTTGGAACTAAGAATACAGAACAATGCAAAACAATAACAATGCAAATGTGAAGATGTCTGTAATCAAATCTTACTTACTTAAGCAACTAAATTATTATTATATTGTTTTAATATAAATCTAAAGTTTGAACGAGTTTAAAGACCATAATTAATGAGGAGCCCTGATGTGATTCCACATAGCAGCATTCTAGCTCTATCACATTATATTGCTCATTTCAGAATTACAGGCTTAATGGTGACAATTTGAGGTCAACTTAATACATGAATTTAAAGTCAAAAGTCAAACCAAATAAAATATAAAAACATTTAAATGCAAAACATTAATGTGTTCTAGTAACAGAATGAAAATCTGTATATATGACATATCTACACAAACAGTTTATCTAAGAATAACAGTGGTCAACCACACTAAATACAAAAATGACTGCATGTTCATAATACCACATTATGACCAGAATAAATTATTCTCACATTCTGCTTCAGTTTTCTCCCTTTCATTCATTCACCTTTTCTATTTCTCATCCACAACATCCACATTTATTACATTTTCATTCTGATCTGTCTCTTGTTCAGTCTTCATGGCTGAATCTGACCCGTTTTGCTCTGTCTCCTCATTCTGTTCACTCTCTTCCCTCTCTCCGTCTCCTTTTTCATTTACTTCAGAAACCCCTTCATCTTTGCCCTTGTCCTTTTCCATGCTATCTTTCTCTCGTCTCTCTTTCTCTATCTTAGAGAGGTGATGACAGAGAGCCTGCACATAGGTGAAAACGCACAGAGGGTCTGGGTTTTTGCCCATTAGCAACATATCAGATACTTCCAGAAGGGGGCAGCAGTCAGCAAGAGATCTGTAAATGAGAGAAAGAAAGAGTTTTGGGATTTTGTTTTCTTTTTTGGCTTTAGATTGTTTAACTTTAGACTGTTAGATGTTCGACATCTACATAGAAACACAAATGTAGAAAAAATATTCTTCATATTCTCATGCATCTCTCACAGTCACATACAGGCCCATAGACAGCATTGTGAAAGGGGTGGCCCTTTTTTTCTCTAAAAGTGAACTTTTTTGCAGTTATTCGCTTCATTTTCTATTTTATTATGAAGTTTAATACTGCATTTAGTGACATTTTAACCATTATTTTTAGCTGGATTAGCTTGTCAGATGATCATCATAACCACACTTTTTAATGTATACTAAATATTTCCTGAAGATTTAAAATAAAGAAATATGAAGAAAAAAAGTACTCATTTTTAAAATACAAATTTATTACATTATATATCATTAAAAAAAGATTAAAGAGTTTTTTATTTCATAAATTATAACTTTATGAAATGAAGTTTTAAATTAAAAATTGTAACCTATTGTTATTTATTAGGCAAATAACAAATTGAGCAGCACATTCAACTTTCCTCAGTCAGAATTTGGCCATTTGAATATTGAACATAGACTCTCTTGTAAAATGCACATTTTAAAAAAAATTGATAACAACAACAGGCTAATTAGTCTTCAAATTTGTAAAAATAGTAATAATAATAAAATTCTTTCAAGAATAAGGTCCAAAATTTTAAATAAAAGTTCCTTGTAAAATGTTTTTTTTTTTTAAATTTAACAATAAAATTTAAAATTTAATTAAATTAAATTTAAAGTGAAAGATGACTTCACTTACATCAGATTCCGCTTGGTCTTAAAGCCTTTCCTTTGATGGGCTATTTTCACAATTTATAGTGTCTTAGCAGTCAAAATATGACCATTGAGCTCATGTTTGGGACAAATTCTGCACTTTTGTCAGTGTGTCTAACCCTTCCCTGGCTACAGGCCTGACATATATTTCAGTGTCAACATACTCGGCTGTGCTGAAGGCCAGAGTGAAGTTCTTCTCCCGTTCACTGGCTTTAAGGGTGGAGAAGTCAAAAGCAGAAGGAAAGAAGCGATGGACGAGAGCACAAAATGCCAAACCATCACTCCAAGAAGAAGAGAAGTTTTCTATGGAGACGCCCTTTAAAAAGATAGACAAACAAATCACTGATGATGTGAAAATTGCTGTAATCATGAATTGAATTTAATCTGAAGAGCAAAAGTACACAACCGATTTTAGGTGGCAATTTTGACAAGGCAAGGCAAGTTTATTTATAGAGCACATTTCATACACAGTGGTAATTCAAAGTGCTTTACATAAACAGGAATAAAAGAAACAAGTACTGTATAAAATCAGATTAAAATGTGTTGAAACAGGTTATAAAAGAATGAAAAAGAAAAGAAAGACATAATAGTGTGATCTGTCGGACATAGCACTGTGCTCTTTCAGTAAAGGCACAGCTAAACAGATGTGTTTTAAGTCTGGATTTGAATGTGCCTAATGTTGGAGCACATCTGATCATTTCTGGAAGCTGATTCCAGCAGCGGAGGGCGTAGTAGCTGAAAGCCGATTCACCCTGCTTTGACTGAACCCTTGAATTTATAGTTTATTTGATCCTAAAGATCTGAGTGATCTGTGATATGTTTGTACTCAGTCAGAATATCTGTAATGTATTGAGGTCCTAGGCCATTTAGTGATTTATAGACAAGTAATAACACTTTAAAATCTATTCTGAATGTAACTGGGAGCCAGTGTAAAGACCTAAAGACAGGTGTGATGTGCTCTAATTTTCTGGTTTTGGTCAGATTCCTGGCCGCAGCATTCTGGATGAGCTGCAACTGTCTGTCTTTTTTGGGAAGGCCAGTGAGGAGGCCGTTACAGTAATCCATCCTGCTGCTGATAAAAGCATGAACAAGATTCTCTAAGTCTTCACTGGAAACAAAGCATCTAATTCTTACAATGTTTTTGAGATAATAGTATGCAAATTCACTTACTGCTTTGACATGACTACTGAAACTCAGATCTGACTCCAGAGTCACACTGAGATTCTTGACTTTATTTTTTGTTGTTTGACCCTTAGAGCCAAGGTACGCATTTACCTCGAGAACCTCATCTCTGTTCCCAAACGCAATGACTTCAGGTTTCTTTTTGTTTACCTGAGGAAAGTTTTGGCACATCCAACTGCTCATTTCATCAATGCATTGGCAGAGGGTGTCAATGGGGCTGTAGTCATTAGGCAGTAAGGCTAAGTAGATCTGAGTGTCATCAGCATAGCTGTGGTAGGAGATTTGATTCTTTCTCATTATTTAGCTCAGTGAGAGCATATAAAGGTTGAACAGGAGAGGTGCCAGAATTGAATCTGTGGGACTTCACATGTCATGGGTGTCCACCTCGACCTATGGTCACCTATACTGACATAGGAACTTGTATGGAACTTGTATGATGTGAACAGATGTGAATTTATTAATTAGACACCAGTTTGCCTAAATTTAAACTCCACACTGTCAAAACATTATTAGCATAACTGTAAAAATAACAGTGGTTCTCCAATCAGCTGTCTGTATATATATACATATATATATATATATATATATATATATATATATATATATATATATATATATATATATATATATATATATATATATATATATATATATATATATATATATATATAATGGAGAATGCTTTTTCGAGTATAGGAAACAAACCCCCTAAAAATGAAATTATATAATAAAAAAACTGAATAAATATATGTTTACACAGAAATACAGAAGTATAAATTTATGTAAGCATAAATAGAATCTGCGGGCACAGATTCCATGTGGGCCTACTCATGCTGGTTCCAAATGGCACAACTCATGTCTGTTAAGTCCACAAGATTGTAGGGTGTCCCATTCATCATTTTAGTTCTCACAAGGTGCTCAAGACTCACATGCACCTCTGTTTTGGCTGATAAGGCACTCTTAAAGGGATAGTTAATCCAAAAAAAATTGTGATAATTTATTCACCCTTCACTTTTGTCATAAATCTGAGTTTAATTTTTCTGCTGAACACAAAAGTTGTTTTGAAGAATGTTGGAAACTTGCAACCATTGACTTCCATAGGATTCGTTTATGGTAATATGGAAGTCATTGGTTACAAGTTTCTAACATTTTTCTAAATATCTTCTTTTGTGTTCAACAGAAAAAGGTAACTCATAAAGATTTGGAACCACTTGAGGTAAGTAAATGTGTTTTTTTTTGGGGTAAACTACTGTATCCTTTTAATGTTCTTCAGAGACTGCATGAGGCGAGGAGAGCTTTGAAGAGACTTCTTCCCAACAGTCAAAGCAACATTATATCATAAGACTGTGGACCAGGAAAGACTGCAAGGGTTAAGGATGCCATTTGGGACAGGGCCATATTGGGACACTTGACTCAATTTGTAAAGATCACCAATGGTTTTTATGCACTGTAGACAGCTAGGACTGTTTTATTTCTGGTATTATGATTCATTTAAGCTTAAGTAAACCTAAATTATAAAAAAAATGCATTGAATGTTCAGCTGAAACATTTTGTTCCTTCATGTTTTGTTCTGTCATGGGGCCCTTTTCATTTTTAAAGTTTATATATTTCCTGAAAGGATTTTATGAGTGACACAGGATCATGTCATGTAGAAATCAAACATCAGTTTAAAACACTATGCAAGCTTAATTTAGCATACGTTTAATTTAACGTGAGTTAACCCTCATCCTACCCTCCAGTCCTGGTAACGTGAGTTAACCCTCATCCTACCCTCCAGTCCTGGTTTTAAAATTGTCTAAATGAGAAATGTAACTTTTTTGAGTGTCTCTGATACCCTCTCGTGGGGATAAACGCACACGTCATATAAACTCGCATTTTATGATTACTGCCACTAGAGGGGGTTTAGAACTCAATGAACATTCTATAAAAAATGTAAACAAGTTTCAACCCCAATTTAAAACTTGAATCAACTTTTTTTTTTTTTTTGCATTTATACATTTCAATTCCCCATTAATTCCTGAGTGTGGTCAGTCTTGTTTTCTCTGTAATAACAGCTTCTTGTCATTCTTTTCAGCTGTTTAGACTTTGGTCTGGGTAGTTATAACTTCAGCATATTGAAGTTATAGCAGAAATGAGACTGTTAGGAACAAAAAGAGACACAACTTTAGTAAGTCAGTATACAAAAACATAAAAAATCTGTTTTGAAAGTCATTTAAGAGCTGGTTCCTCACAGCTCTGTTTTTGTCTGTTTAATAAAATTCAATTGTAGGTGTCCAAATTAAGATTTAAGAGGGGTTAGGGGTTTTGTGGGTTATTACTTGAACAGTGACTAAGTCATTGTAAGAATATATTTGTTAATAAACAGCATCTTGGAGTTTATGATTTATTGTGTTTTTTTTGTTTTTTTTTATGGGACCTTGGACACAAAACTGGGCAAGAGTTACCAGTATGCTATCTGCTACTTAACATGTATGGTATTTCATATACAACATATTGTCTTCAAGTAACAATTTTAGTTAATGTCACTTAGTTAAACTCTTCTGTTAAAGTTGACAGAACAGAAATCAAGGTCCCATATGCAGGAGTTTTCAATCTTTCCAGCTCGCAACCCCAAAATAACGATTGCAGTGACTCGCGACCCCCACTATCCGTGTAAATGGTTATTAACTCACAAACAGAACCGATAGGAACTATATAGACAAGTCAACAAAAGTGTCTAACAACTATATATATATATATATATATATATATATATATATATATATATATATATATATATATATATATATAAACCCAGTCACAACAGACAAGGAGCTGTCATAAATGAACATTATGTTATTAATTATCCACTCTCGTGTCATTTCAATCCCCTAAAACATTCGGCCATCTTCAGAACGCAAATTAAGACATTTTATTGTAAAATATTTAATTTTTGTTACAAAGATAAACAAAGGTCACGAGGGATTTTAACAATAAGTGTCAGTAAATAACAACAGCATTTTTACTAACCCTTTTACTAAACTAACAGTTTAATTGACAGATTAAAAAAATTAAAACAAACTGAGGTTTAAAGTTACCGTACCTCATATTTTTGTGTTTTGCTTTTGCACCAGTTGAGAATTCTCTGTTTGATTGATGCTCCACCAGCTATACCTACAGACGTCCGTTGAACCTTAAAGTTTCGGACACCTGGAGTCCTACAACAAGCCAATATATACAATAGTAAAAACACAGTAAAGACATTATACAGTATCAGAGAGAGAGTGTTACCTGTGAACAAATGCACCTATTTCACAAACATAATTCAGTAGTAATTATGGCAATGCATTTTGTGCATTAAGGAATATAACAGTTATATGGATGATCAAGACTCCTTAGCATGGTGTTGTGTAAGTGAACAATATGATTAAATAGAATATGATTAAAGGGATTGTTCACCCAAAAATGAAAATTCATTTGCTCTGAATGAATGGCTATTAACATGGTGTGAAGAACAGAAATTGCTCTTTGCCAATAACTGGAATCTTTTCTGGGAGCGTCCTAGGCTTTTCCGCGCTGATGGGCTGCACCCCAGTCGAGCTGGAGCTGAACTCCTGTCGGACAACATCACCAGAATACTTCGCTCTATCTGACTAGTAAGTAAAAATTCACAAAACTCACAATTTAGCCACACAGACTCCTATTCGTCCCACATAAATAACAGTAATGCATACCTAACTAACCACATAGAGACTGTGTCTGTTCCTCGTATTATTAGATCAAGAAACAAACGTACTGTGTGCTCCAAAAATAATCTATTAAGAATTAAACCAGAAAAAACACGAAAAAGTGAAAATACAAATTTCATGAAGCTTGGTCTCCTAAACATCAGGTCACTAGCACCTAAAGCACTTATCATAAATGAAATAATAACAGATAACAATCTTAATGCACTCTGTCTTACTGAAACCTGGCTGAAACAAAATGACTATATTAGTTTAAATGAGGCAACTCCTCCAGGATTCTTATATAAACATGAGGCTCGTCAAACTGGTCGTGGTGGTGGAGTTGCATCAATCTTTAGTGATATTCTTAATGTTAATCAGAGAAACGGACTTATGTTTAGCTCCTTTGAAGTACTAGCGCTTAATGTTGTCCTTCCAAACACTATGCAAAAACCTATGTTATCTCTCGCTCTAATCACCATATATAGACCTCCAGGACCCTATGTCAATTTTCTAAAAGAGTTTTCTGATTTTATCTCTGACTTACTAGTTAAAACTGATAAAATACTAATTGTAGGAGACTTTAACATCCACATAGATGACGCTAACGACACGTTAGGGCTCGCGTTTACGGACTTGCTGGTCTCACTAGGAATAAAGCAAAATGTTATTGGTCCAACTCATCGCCTAAAGCATACACTAGATCTAATTCTGTCTTATGGAATTGAGGTCACTGATGTAGACATTATACCACAAAGTGATGATATTACAGACCACTACCTCTTACTATATAAGCTGTGTTTACCTGAAATTAGCAGATCCGCTCCGATATATCGTCCTAGTAGAACTATTGTTCCATCCACTAAAGATGAATTTATAAATAACTTACCTGATCTTTCTCTACTTCGAAATGCACCCGCAAACGCAAATGACCTTGATGTAGTAACCAGCAGTATGGATGCCATCTTTACTAGCACTTTAAATACTGTGGCACCCATCAAACTAAAAAGACTAGAGAGAATAAAACTACACCGTGGTATAATAGTCATACCCGCGCTCTCAAAACAGCAACCCGTGCCCTGGAACGTAAATGGAAAAAAACTAATTTAGAAGTCTTTAGAATTGCATACAAAGACAGTATGTCCAGCTATAGGAGGGCTTTAAAATCTGCCAGGGCTGAGCACCTCCGCAAACTGATAGAAAATAATCAAAACAATCCTAGATTCTTATTTAACACCATCGCTAAATTAACAAATAATCGGTCATCTTTGGAACAAAACGTTCCACCGCAAATTAGTAGTGATGACTTCATGAATTTTTTCAGTGATAAAATAGAAGGCTTTAGAGAGAACATAGGAGATATTAAACTTTCTGCACCGCCTTATACTTCAGATCCAGTAAACACGCCTCTGAATCTAAATAACCTACAGTGCTTTAAAATCATAGAACAGGAAGAGCTAGACAAAATTATAAATAGCTCTAAATCAGCTACGTGTATATTGGACCCAATTCCAACAAAGTTACTGAAAGAATTGCTACCTGTTATAGGAGAACCTCTTCTTAACATTATCAACTCTTCTTTATCTTTAGGCCATGTTCCAAATCCCTACAAGTTAGCTGTTATTAAACCTATTATTAAGAAACCACAACTGGAACCCAGCAACTTAGCTAATTATAGGCCTATTTCAAACCTTCCATTTATATCTAAAATACTAGAAAAAGTTGTTTCTGCTCAATTATGCTCCTTTCTGCAGACCAACAATGTTTTTGAAGTGTTTCAGTCAGGTTTCAGAGCTCATCACAGTACAGAAACTGCATTAGTGAAAATAACCAACGATTTACTCTTAGCTGCTGACCAAGGGTGCATCTCGCTATTAGTTCTACTCGATCTTAGTGCGGCATTTGACACCATTGACCATGGTATCCTTATTAATCGCTTAAAGTCTACAGGTGTCCAAGGACAGGCCCTACAATGGTTTAAGTCATACTTATCTGACCGTTACCAGTTTGTAAATATAAATGGACAGCCTTCACAAATCAGCCCAGTAAAATACGGGGTGCCTCAAGGATCAGTTTTAGGCCCTTTACTGTTTACAATATACATGCTACCCCTGGGAGACATTATTAGAAGACATGGGATCAGCTTTCACTGCTATGCAGATGATACTCAATTATATATTTCAACTAAACCTGACGAGACGTCTAATCTGTCCAAGCTAACTGAGTGTATTAAAGATGTTAAAGACTGGATGACCAACAATTATCTTCTCTTAAACTCAGACAAAACAGAATTATTACTTATTGGGCCTAAATCCTGTACACAGCAGATCTCACAACTCGATCTACAATTAGAGGGATACAAAGTTAGCGTTAGTTCTACTATAAAAGATCTGGGTGTCATATTAGACAGCAATTTAACTTTTAAAAATCATATTTCCCATGTCACAAAAACTGCTTTCTTTCATCTGAGAAATATAGCTAAGTTACGAAGTATGCTATCCATCTCAGATGCAGAAAAGCTAGTCCATGCTTTTATGACTTCTAGGCTGGACTACTGTAATGCTCTGTTTGCTGGCTGCCCAGCATCCTCTATTAACAAACTTCAATTAGTACAAAATGCAGCTGCCAGAGTTCTAACCAGGTCTAGAAAATTTGATCACATCACCCCAATTTTATCCTCCTTACACTGGCTGCCTGTTAAGTTTCGTATTGAATTTAAAATATTGCTTCTTACATATAAAGCTCTAAATAATCTAGCTCCTGCTTATCTAACCAATCTTCTGTCTCGCTACAATCCAACTCGCTCTTTAAGATCTCAAAACTCAGGACTTCTGGTAGTACCTAGAATAGCAAAGTCGAGTAAAGGAGGTCGAGCCTTCGCATTTATAGCTCCTAAACTCTGGAATAGCCTTCCTGATAACGTCCGAGGCTCAGACACACTCTCCCAATTCAAAACTAGATTAAAGACCTATCTGTTCAGTAAAGCATACACTTAGTGCACCACTTAGGGGGCTTCCACACAGGTTATGCATCTTGCTGATATACACTGTGAACATCAGCTACGCTAATTATTTTCTTTATTCTCCATTTCCACCTGGGGATACTCTTCCCGAGGCCCTCAGACTATGCAGAGTCACTGATTCGATCCAAGACCAACGACGAGATGATCCCAAGGTTTCCATATCCTGGACCTGGCCGAATCCTGAACAACTACTGCGATGGTCATGGAAGAGTGGAGAACATGAGACTGTTTCCTATGACGCTCCAGAGACAGACGAGTCTTCGCTGAGGCCAGCTTCCAGCCTCCGCCACTGAGACTGCAGCTCTGCACAAGACGTTTGGCCAGCGGAGAAATTAAAATGGTCGTGCCCAACTGAGCCTGGTTTCTCTCAAGGTTTTTTTTCTTCACTTTCGCCTTTAGTGAAGTTTTTTTTCCCTCTCCGCTGTCGCCACTGGCTTGCATGGTTCAGGATCTGTAGAGCTGCGCATCGTTGGATTTGCTCTTCAATATTTGGACTCTCAGTAGTGATTATTAAACCACACTGAACTGAGCTAAACTGAACTGAACTTAAACACTACAAACTTAACTACACTGTTCCTATTTACTGTGACCTTTTATGTGAAGCTGCTTTGACACAATCTACATTGTATAAGCGCTATACAAATAAAGGTGAATTGAATTGAATTGAATTGAAAATTCTGCCAACATATACTCACCCTTGACTTGTTTCAGACCAGTTTGAATAAGTTTCTTCTGTTGAACTCAAAGAAGATAATACTGAAGAATGCTGTAAACCTGTATCCTCTTAACTACATAGTATTTGTTTTTCCTACTAAGGAAGTCAATGGTTACAGGTTTCCAACATTCTTCAAAATATCTTATTTTGCATTCAACAGATGAAAAAAAACCCAAATGGGTTTGGAACAAGTCAAGGGTAGGTAAACGATGGCAGAATTTAGATTTTTGGGCAAACTATCCCTTTAATATGATGACTTACTCTTCTTTTTGAAACTTGGCCATAGCATCTCTCCTCGTCGAGGGTCGAGCAGAACGTGACGATACAGATGACTTTGTTGAAGCTCTAAGAGCAGAGGATGAAGCTGCTGCACTTTTTCTGCCTGGATTTTCCATTTTCTTCTTGACTTCATCACTACTTTGTTTCATGTCTTTCTCATTTTCTTTCTTTTCAGTTTTGCCTTCAGTTTCTTTTGTCCTTTTCTCCTCCCGCTTCTCCTCAAGTTGTTCTTCTTTGTCACAGGAATTGTTCTCATTCTCAGGTGGATCATTGCTACTTTCTTTTCCTTCTTTTACCTCACCTTCTTTGATATCATTTAGCTCTGTCTCCTTTTTTAATTCTCCAGTTTGATTTTCTGTGATCTCTTGGTTCTCTTTCTCTTCCACTGCATTGGCGTTCTCCGTGACTCCACCCTTTTGCTCACAAGCCTTACTGTCATTGGCTGGAGCTTCTTCTTTTTCTTGGTTTTCTTTGTTGTCTTGATGAGCTCCGCCTCCTGGCTCTGACTCAGCTGGAACACATTTTGGCTCCTGAGACTCCGTGTGTTTGGATTCCTGTGAAGGGAATGTGAAATACAGAGCATTTGCTTATTGTTTATCTTTTGCACTGCCTTTACATGAATTTGAACTTCAATTTAATTTGTACTTAATTATTTTCTGTTTGTTTGTCTGTAATGAAAATTTGTTAGTTACATCAAACATCTGAAATGAGGCACATGATGGTATATACACTACCTGTCACAAGTTTGGGGTCAGTAGGATTTTTAAATGTTTTAAAATAAGCTTATGCAGCTCACCAAAGCTGCATTTATTTAATCAAAAATGCAGTACAAATGGTAAAATAGTGAAATGTTATTGCACTAAAAAATTACTGTCTAAAAGTAGGTTATTCATTTAATTTATAATTTATTCCAGTGATTTTTAAGATGAATTTTCAGTTTCCAGAGTCACATGATCCTTCAGAAATTACTATATTAATTAATTAATTAATTATTATTATTATTATTATTATTATTATTATTAATAATAATAATAGTAATAGTAATAAAAGCAATAATGACTGGAGTAATAATTTCACTTGAAACTACATACAATAAGTAATAAATAAATATTTAACAAATAAATATGTAACAACTTATTTTTTTCTACATTTAATAAATACTGAAAAAATAAACTGACCTCAAACTTTTGACTGGTAGTGTATATATCTTATATTATCTTAAATTTACACTGCGGTCCGCATAAAAAGGATTCTTATTTTGAGAAACCCGTCTAATGGTAAAAAAAACAGTTATGATATAATCATTGCATGATTCTTCAGTATTTCAGAATTGCTTTATGTATATATTAACTGTGTCAATATGAGTTGTAATGTCTTTTAAATTATAAGCAATGTCCTACTTCATATATCAGAAGTTGCTTTACTTAATATACAAATCATTATTCTGTTTTATAGTTTATAGTACTGAGATTATTCACTTAATAGCTTATCATAAAGTATATCCCAGTTTTCTGTATGTACTTGTATATGCTTTTTTATATGCATTTTGTGTTTTTTTACATTAAAAAACTCAGATTTTGCATTTAATTCAACAAAAAAACAAAGTGTGAAATGACTTCATGAGGACTAACAGACAAAATAATCATCTAAAATTCATACATCACATGGTTATTACATAATGAATATATTAAGAGCATCACATGAGACACTGCTATTAATTAGTTTAGCAAACTCTTTAAAGGCATAGTTCACACTAACATAAAAATACTGTCATCTTTGACTCTCCCTCATGGTTTAAAATCCTCGTCCTGAGTTTCTTTCTTCTGTTGAACACAATGGAAGATATTTTGAAAAATGCTGGTTCCTGGGATCCATTGACTTCCATAGTAGGAAAAAAATTGCAATAAAGTCATCGGGTCTCAGCAATCAGCAATTCTCAAAATATATTCTTCTGTGTTCAACAGAAGTAATAAACTCAAATACATTGTTAACCATTTCCTGTAGAATCAGTAACATAATGGCAACAGTTTGCCAGTAACTTACTGTAAGTCAATTACAGCAAAAATACTTCACAGCACTATGGCTTCCTGCACATGTATTTACAGTATTGCATATATTTACTGTAATACTGTAATACAGTGATTTTCACAATGTAACTTTAAAATACAGTAACATACTGCAAAACCTACAGTAAAATATAGTTAATATTACAGTTAAATACTGTATAATTTACAAAAATCATTAACATTGTAGGCTTTGAACAGGTGAGGAATGAGTAAATGATTGCAGAAATTTTCAGTTTTGGGTGAATTAAAAAATTAACCATGGTCTAAATAAAAGCAGACTGCAGTAACCATGTTTTTTAGTGCATTCATTACAATTTATAACCCAGTTTCACTACAAAATATGGTTAAAGCGAAACCATAGTGCATAGATCACAAACTCGATTCCTGGATGGCCACAGCTCTGCACAGTTTAGCTCCAACCCTAATTAAACACAGCTGATTTAACTAATCAAAGTATTCAAGACTACTAGAGACTATTAAGCCAGTGTGATTTGGAGGTGGTTGGAGCTATGCTATGCAGAGCTGTGGAATTGAGTTTTAGACCACTGCCATAGTGGGAGTGTGGTTACCATGGTTTAACTACAATAACCATGTTTTATTGTGTGTGTAGTACATCATACAGTTATTTTTGTTGTGTTAAGGAAGCTTTCAGCTACAACACTGACCTCACAGCTTGCCACTTATTTGTTATGATATACAGTAGAAGTCAGATTTACTAGCCCCCTTTGTAATTATTATCCAAATAAGTACAGCTAAAATTTTGTTTAGAAGCTACAAAGTAATAACCTGAAAAACTTAATTAGCAGCCAATGGCATTAAGTGAAATCTGTAGTTTACTTATTTATCATTCCTCTCATGTTCCTCTTATGTTTCATGAGTTTTCTTCAAGATGTAATCTTTTTATCTCTTCTGACGTATTACTGAATGGCATTTCATCTCTGCCTAAAGGTTCTGTATAATGTTCTCAGTTTGATATCTGAGACAACATTGCCCCGTGTCTGTGTGTGTGTGTATGGTTTTGTCCCAGGTGTCACACGAGGTCATGACTCATCAGTTGTAAAAAGCGCAGTAACATTCTTCTGAATGAGCAGGTGTGTGGCTGAGTGAGTTTTAGTAAACGTGTTCAGATCAAATGACCACGTCAGTTGAACCTTCATAATTAGCAGTCTGATAGCACTCCTGATAATGATTACATAAAGCTGCCATCGGTATATGTCTTGACTTGGAGTGCAAAACACATGGAAAAATAGCACCTTCAACATGCAGTGTGTGTGTGTGAAAGAGAGAGAGAGAAAGACAGAGAGAAAGAGAGAGAGAAAGTAACACCAAACACAATGCATGCATTTTATTTTCATTTTGGTGAAAAAGGCATCTTCTAGGAATCATATGCTTAATGTTCTGCCGACTTGTTTATTGATTATGTTTGGGATCCCAGAGACCCAAGTGAATAATCTGTTGTAGTGAAATTGAAATGAAGCAATTTCCAGTGAGATATTTCAACTTAATTAATCCAATCTCATATAGATTACTACATCTCATTTATTTTTCATTTTATATTTTTAATTTGAAATTGAATTAAAGTTCTTGGGATTTTGTTTTTAGTCCACTTTTTAAAATTAGCTTTAATAGTTGTCATACTTTTTCAACTAAAAAGAGCTGAAATTCAATAATATCAATGAAAAGAGCAAAAGATGTTTTGTAAATTTTTAATTAAAAAAAAAATTCTGAAAAAAAAGTTAATATATGATTAATAATTGATATTTGAATTATTGATATTTGATCAATAATTAGTTTGCTTGATTTGATTGTTTTCAACATAGTTATGTTTAAAAATCAACTAAATTTGGGTTAAACATGAAGTCCAGTGATTGCGATAAATGTTTAAATATAAATTTTACCCAACAGTTACAGTTGAAGTCAGAATTATTAGCCCCCCTAAATTATTAGCCCCTCTTTTTATTTTTTCCCCAATTTCTGATTAACAGAGGGAAGATTTTTCCAACACATTTCTAAACACAATAATTTTAATAACTCATTTCTAATAGCGGATTTATTTTATCTTTGTCATGATGACAGTAAATAATATTTTATTAGATATTTTTCAAGACACTTCTATACAGCTTAAAGTGACATTTAAAGGCTTAACTAGGTTAATTATGTAGGTTAACTAGGCAGGTTAGGGTAATTAGGCAAGTTATTGTATAATGATGGTTTGTTTTGTAGACTATTGAAAAAAATATAAAGGGGCTAATTTTGACCTTAAAATTATTATTTAAAAACTAAAAACTGCTTTTATTCTAGCCGAAATTCTTTCTCCAGAAGCAAAAAATATAATCAGGCATACTGTGAACATTTCCTTGCTCTGTTGAACATCATTTGGGAAATATTTTAAAAAAGAAAAAAAATTCAAAAGGGGGCTAATAATTCTGACTTCAACTGTAGGTTTGTCTATATTTTTTACACAAATTTGGGTTGAACACAACAACAAACATAACACAAACAGCACAGCATTCATCATGTTATTTATGTGATGTTATTTTCATTACTGTCAATAGACTAGGACACATTTGCTTATGAGATGTTAAAGGGGCCCTAGTGTCTCTCAGACACTGCGGTTAATATGAGCATTTAAAAAATACAGTGACAGAAAAACATGTTAATTCACTGCAACAATTACCTGCTCATTTATTACCTCCTTCTCACTGACCACTGCGATATTCTCTGAATCCTCCATTTGGTCAAACTCAGCAACTCTCCAGTCAAACTGACAGACAGACGATGTGTCCTTGTCCTCCTCCACCCCTCTTGTCTTCCTTCTGGTTTTCTTAGTTGATCTCTCCTCCTCCTCCTCTCTCTCTCAATCTGTTCTCTCCTATCTGACCTTTTAAACAACACACGCTCCAGAAATAGTGTAACACTGGCACACACAGACCCACTGACAGCTGTTACTGCTGGTAACCAATATACAACATTACACACACACACACACACACAAACACACACGTAGTAGGAATAAACAGTATTGACACGCATCCAAGTACTCAAAAGTCAACATATATGACAGAAATAGTCTTTGAAGACATACAATCAAATCAATGAGCTGGCTTAACTTGTTGGACCTTGTTGACCCTGAAAAACAGTTTGTATGATACAATATGAGGTAACTTTTTTGTTAATTATTATATTCAGATAATTTAGTTACACTTTATTTAAAGGTGGCATAGTTACAGTGTAACTAACCATTTAACTACTGAGTAATTGTAATTAATTACATGTACTTTATGGTTAGGCTTAGAAGGTGGGTTAGGTTTAGTTACATGTAATTATGCATCATTCATAGTAATTACATGGCACGTGTCACCTTAAATTAAACTATGTCACCTTAAATTAAAAGTGTTACCAATAATTACAAATATAAAATTATATATAAGTAAAAACATGGTACGTGCATTGTACTACCAAATTATTAATTGAAATGTAGGTAGTAATTAAGGCCACTTAATATAAAGTGGGACTGAGAGCTCTGCACTTTGTCTTTTGCTCATTCACTTTGAATGTGTTCTTTATCAAAGCAGGCGGTGGTTCATTATCTGAGAGGACATGTTTAGCTCTTCTTATCCTTCAGAGGAGCATCTCTTCCTTCAACACAAAGCAGATGGTTGTAAAAATAAACCGCTATCTTTGCTCTCATGCGATTATGTGCTATGGGTTGTCCTCTTAGAATCAACAGATGTGGATGTGCATTTCACTTTATTTCATTTTTAAACTTTTCATAACCTTTTAATTCAATGGATTTTTTAAATGGAGATATGATGCTATAAATATCGTGAATAAAATATACAGCTGTTGGAAGGGCATCCGCTGCGTAAAACACGTGCTGGATAAGTTGGCGGTTCATTCCTCTGTGGCGACCCCTGATTAATAAAGGGACTAAGCCAAAAAGAATATGAAAATATACAGCTGTGGAAAAAGAAACTTCTTTTGTGATGTTTTTTTTTAATGACTTTATTGCATGACTACTTTTAAACAAGATTTTTAAATAAAGTTTAAAATAAAGCTAAAAAAGGCAGATTATAAGCAAAAAACACCAATTAACATTTTACTCAAAACACAGACCTCCCCCCCCCCCCCCCAGAGTTGTAGCCTATAAGCTTGATTTGAGTTCAAATGTATTTATTTGTGGGATCAGATGTTTCAAAAGTATGTTTTGCTGTAGGGCACATAATGTAACAAAGTCAATAAAACAATTAAAAGGTAATCGGATTACATTTTACATTGAACTTTTTTTTGTGATAATATTTTTCATACTGTGACACCATGAACTGCATATTTACAAATTTTTACCATTATATGTTAGTTTGAATGTTTGTTATTGGGCTTTTTACATTAAATATATCTTTTGATATAATGATTATTAATATAATGATTATGATATGTGTACATGCACATGTGTGTTTATAAATTTATCTCTAGTATTTTGTTCCCTGCATCAAATTACCATGAAAATGATATTTATTTACATAGAAATGCAAGTAAATAAATGCAAGTAAAGTTTATATTAAATTAAAGCTATATTTTGATAAAATTTAACTAATTAATTCTCTGTAATTCTATATTTAATTATATGTAATTATATTATATAAGTCTATTGTGTGTATATATATATATATATATATATATATATATATATATATATATATATATATATATATATATATATATATATATATATATATATATATATATATATATATATATATATATATATATATATATATATATATATATACAGTTGAAGTCAGAATTATTACCCCCCTTTGAATTTCTTTTTTCTTTTTTAAATATTTATCAAATGATGTTGAACAGAGCAAGGAAATGTTCACGTATGCCTGATAATATTTTTTTTCTTTTTTTATTTTTTAAAAAAAAGTTTAAGGTCAAAATTATTAGCACCTTTAAGCTATCTATATTTTGACAGTCTACAGAACAAACCATTGTTATTCGATAACTTGCCTAATTACCCTAACCTGCCTAGTTAACCTAATTAACCTAGTTAAGTCTTTAAATGTCACTTTAAGATAAATACTATTGTCTTGAAAAATATCTAGCCAAATATTATTTACTGTCATCATGACAAAGATAAAATAAATCAGAAATGAGTTATTAAAACTATTATGTTAAGAAATGTGTTAAAAAAATCTTCCCTCTGTTTAACAGAAATGGGGGAAAAATACAGGGGGGCTAATAATTCGACTAGTAATTTTGGTTTGGCTATATATATATATACTTCATTACATTATGATAAACTATGATAAAATATAATATAATGATACGTGTACATTAAATGTGACGAGGCTCACAGATGGGTTAGATGTGACGAGACGTTTTGGTGTCACATTTTTGTCACTTTTGCAAAAGTTAATTTATATACATAGAAAGCATATTAAATGCACATTAGCATGCTAGAGTACATAAAACTAATGAATTAACTGTTGACACAACTTAATAAATAATTTTTAAAAAAGTATATATATATATATATATATATATATATATATATATATATATATATATATATATATATATATATATATATATATATATATATATATATAGGGCAATAGCTCCACTGGGAATTGCATCCATAACTATCGTGGGGTAGGAATACTTTACTTAAGAACTCGGAAAAAGAAAGTAAAAAGTCATTAATATTTAAAAGTTCTTAAACCAATTAGGAATATTATAGATTTATTTTTAGAACAAATATGGTTATTCCAGATGTGATACCTATGGGGACTGAAGTTGTGTGTATATATTAGATGCCATGCCAATATTACTTGTTTATAGAAATTGGATAATTTAATAGGAAGTTTAGAAATATTATAATTACATAATTACAATATTATAATTACATACTAACAAAAAAGGGAGACCACCAACTTTAGATAAAATATACTTGGGAATCAGGATTATTCAAAAACTGCATCAACCAATTTATCTTGAATGTATTATTCATGGAAGAAAAATCGAGAAAGTTTAGACCCCCATAATCATAACTGTTTATAATAAAGATTTTTTTATATAGTGTCTTCTGTTTTTCCAAAAAATTTACAAAATTCTATCAACCTCAGCACAGAAAGACTTGTTCACAAACAATAAGAGAGCAGGATATGTTACTCACGAAATACCCTCTGTTTTGGAAAGTAGTGCCTTTGGAGCCAGGAATTAATTTTTTTTTGTTTTGTTTTGGCAATTACTGGATCAAAATTTAAATTACCTCTAATATTGTCATCTTTGCAAATAGTTATATACAAAGAATATGTGTCATGACAATTTCAAGAGAATAATACGTAGATGCGCGCTCATTACAGAAGGGGGCACCAGATACACACATATTTACTCTTCAGTTAACAATCTTTTAAAATAAGGTAATAATAATCTAATCTAATAATAAAATGCATTTATTTTGGTCAACTGCACCGTATTCTTTCTCCATTGGTTGTCAAGTTTGCTTCCCATATCTACCCCCATTAAACATCTTAGTATATAACTTCCCTTTTTAAATTTGTTGCCAATTTTTTTATGAGATAAAAGCTAGATTTGAGTCCATCCTTACTCCAAGCCTATGTGATCAGTTTTCTGTTCTGATTTCAACAAGTCTAAGTAAAATATACTTTTATAGTCATCTTAATTTACATCAATAAAACTGACTAAAATACTAAGTTAAACTTTGAATAATTTTAAGCCTGATTAACTAATTAAAATAAGTTAAAGTATAGGCTAACATAAAACATTTGTTGTCATGATTTTATTATTATTATTATTATTATTATTATTATTATTATTATTAGTAGTAGTAGTAGTAGTAGTAGTAGTAGTCGTTGTCGTAGTAGCAACTTTTCAGCACCCCCACAATAAAACAAAACAAAACAAAACAAAACAAAACAAAACAAAACAAAACAAAACAAAACAAAACAAAACAAAACAAAACAAAACAAAACGGAACAAGACAAGACAAGACAAGACAAGACAAGACAAGACAAGACAAGACAAGACAAGACAAGACAAGACAAAACAAAACAAAACAAAACAAAACAAAACAAAACAAAACAAAACAAAACAAAATAAAATTAAATAAAATAATAAAATAAAATGTGGCTACACCATATCAAAACAAATAACTTCCTTATTTGCTGGTTGTGTTGAAAATATTAGTATCCTGACTTTTGCACAATGTAGACATAAATTATCATGTTCTTGCATACTATTGCACGAATGACTGCCTGACACATAAATATATTATTGTATTCATGATTCAATCAAAATGATTAATTAGTTTAAAACTAGTTGCTATAAATTTAGGGTGCCATCTGCCATAAAGGTTGCCTTCTTATCAGTGACTTGTTTGTCACTGAGTCAGTGTTATTGATGCAAAGTATAGGCCCTTCATTACCAAACACCAGGTAAATAGGCTAAATTAAGATACAATTATGATTCATTCACAAACTGTTAAACATTAAACTGTCGCTTACTTTAAAACTATCCTTCATCTAAGAGATCACAGTGATATATGAATATTTGATCTTATATCTGTTTGCAGATGTCAGATCATGACTCAGAAAGAAAAAGATTGCTTACTTAATTAGTCATTGCAATGATGAAGGGAAAATAGGTCAGTTGATGGAAGGTTTGTGGAGACATTTTATGTTCCCCCATGAAAGCAATTTTTGGCATTTTTTATATAGACAAATACAGTCATAATATTTGTTAAATACAGTATAATTTAGTATTTTATATAGTACATACATTCTGGTGTGTCCAACCCTAATAATAATAATAATAATAATAATAATAATAATAATAATAATAATAATAATAATAATAATAATAATAATAAATAGCTATTGTTATTTTATTTAGATGCAATATTATTATTATTAGCCCTATTATTATTATTATTATTATTATTATTATTATTATTATTATTATTATACGAATAAGATTAATTATAAACTGACTTAAGAATTAACTTCAAAACTCTAAATGTAATCAGTTCATATTATTCACTTCCTCATGGGTTAAGCAAAAAATAAGCCTACCAAGCACAATCATCTTAAAATCAAAGTGATGAAAGGCTCTAGTGTTATCGGACGGTTGCTATCATGTGATTAAATAAGTGTACTGTAAATCGGTTTTGCTGATGTCACAGTCAGATGTCTTCGTTCACAATGCAATATTCTGCTAATGTTTTCATGTAGAAACGGGACGGTGAATATGAAGTGGTCGTGAACGCGTAAACGCTGCTCAAACGCTGGGGTGTTTCGGCAGTGTTTCAGCACCAGCATCTTTGGTCGCTGTTATGGTGCAGCAAAGCAAACGCTTCTGACCGGTGAGTACGTCATCCATTTCCTTTAATGTGAACACATATCAAAGATTCATGATACATATGAATGTGAACGTAAATTCACGAGAAAGAAGCTCGTTGAGCACAACAAAACTCGAAGGAACTGTCATTCTCTAAAGACAGAGAATTTGTACCGATAGTAGTTTATTGGTATTGTTTAGTTTAGCCTAATGTATTTTATATAGCGTTAGCTAATAGCAGCATGCTGCTTGATTTTACCTCACTGTAGGTTCTATAACCATTTGATGTTTATTTATTTAGCATATTATTTTATTTCGACGTATTGTCTTGATAGGTGATGTGATAAAGGTAAAGCAAGCTAAGTTAAAATCAACGACTTTGCAAAACCACCAAATATTGACGAACTGAAAGTGAAAACTAGGAAGGGTGCACTTGAGGCCAACAGATATTTTAAAATGGAACAAAATGATGCATCTACATGGGTAAAATACAAAACATAAAGTAGAATTACATTAAAACAATTCAGGTTTACTACCGTATATGCTAGCTTATACTTATTACACAATAAAATCGTCCTAGTTTTTGTTATAACAACAAATTATGTATAATTACATGCAACTAAACCTAAACTCCTGCTGCTATTAACCATATAGTACATCCTTGTAGTTGATTAATACTGTTCAGTATGTAAATTTATAGTTACAATGTAACAAATGGTGTAAAATAAAGTGTAACCCAAAATAAATTAAAATATAAAAGCAAGAAAGAAGTTTGCTTTGAGGGTACTGTGAAGTTTGTCAAGAAATAGCAACAATTTAATTCTGAATTTAAAGTGAAAATTGCCTTATTTCATAATGAATTCCCAAAATATCCTTTGGGGGTTATCGAGAAGTTCAAAAATAAATTTTAAATGAGGGGGAACATAGTAAATATGTACATGCATACATATGAGCCAAGATGCCTTTTTTTTTTTTTTTTTTTCTCATGTTTGCATAGGTTTCCCCGACAGTCCAAAGACATGAGATATAGGTGAATTGAATAAAAAAAAAAAAACTGACCATAGTGTGTGAGTGTGTTTGAATAGAAGAGTGTATGGGTGTTTTGCAGCAGGAAGGGCATCTGCTGGTAAAACATGTGCTGTGGCGACCGCTGATAAAGGTGGAAATGAGCTAAAAGAAAGCGAGTGAATTTTCTGAGTAGAGAGATAGAGAGGGAGAGAGATTGAATCACCTTTATTTACAACATTTAAGTATTTCCATACTTTTAATTTTTATTAATGGTATTTTATAGCCTGAGTTAGCAATTACAAAATATCAGAAAATAATATTAATTAAAGTAAAGAAATAATAATAATAATGACAAAAACAACAACAAATTCAACATCTACACTAAAAACAAAAAAACAGTAACCAGAAAAACTAAACGCTGGAATTTTCACAAACTTTGGTAAACATTCTATAAGTTTATAGTATGAATGTTCTATTCTGAGTCTGCGATGCTATTAAACCGATAACCATCAACAAGGTGTCCATTGTGTCTTTGTTAAGTAACCTGCATTTTCTTGTTTTCCATATAGCAAGTTTAGCAGTTCCAAATATGAAATTTGATAAAACCCCAAAATCTTTAGATGAAACTGAAAAGTAACAATTGATGTGAGAAAAAACTGACCTGAACATACTACCCATTGGGAAAAAAGAAAAAACAAATTGCCCAGGCGTGCACAAAAAATGAAAACTTTTTAAGTTTTCCATACAACCACAACATTTGGATTGAGGTACACAATGTGTCTGTTTCTATTGCTTCATGTACAATTCTCCACTGAAAATTGCCAGTGCGTTTATCAATTAGAGGTTTATACAACATCTGCCAGCTAACTCAGGGGATATGTCCATCCCAACTCATTCCATTAAGATGACAAACTCTAGATCACAGGTATCAAACTCAGTTCCTACTGGGCCCCAGCTCTGCACAGTTTAGTTCCAACCCTAATTAAACACACATGATCAAACTAATTGAGTCCTTCAAGTCTTGTTTCAAACCTACAGGTAAGTCTGTTAAAGCAGGGTTGGAATTAAAGATAGATAGATGATAGGTAGGTAGGTAGATAGATAGATAGATAGATAGATAGATAGATAGATAGATAGATAGATAGATAGATAGATAGATAGATAGATAGATAGATAGATAGATAGATAGATAGATAGATAGATAGATAGATAGATAGATAGATAGATATAAAAATAATAGCTAATATTATTGAATACACTAAGGATTGATGTACACACTAAAGGTGTGTCTTGCACTTGTTCTTTCTGTTACAAGAAAAAAAATTCTATATTTTGATTTGCAAATGTTGAAGCATGGTGTAATGAATCACTTGAAACATCTGTTTTAGACCTCTGTTTTATCATATAAGGCCCGAGAATTTCTGAATAATAGTAAGATAAAAATTACACAAGACTGGTATGATCTATAGCTGTAGAAACTGTCTGCAGAATCAATTGCTGTACAGTGGATGAGCACAGGTTAAACACGTCCAGTCATAAAACAAACAGGTTTAGGTTCACAGAAAAATCAATAAAACATTCTGTGCATAGAACATCAGTCCTTTTGGACTTTGGAAATGTTTTGGGTCCTTAGGTTAAATTCAGATGAAATGTCTTTGATTCTAAGGGATGCCCCTTTTTGAGGAAGTGTAGTCAGAAATCTTATGATCTTCATAAGGAATTAAATATATATATAGACAAAACTGCTGACAGGCAAATTATATTTCTCATGTGATTTGTTGCATTGACTGGGTCTATTTTTATGAATAGCTAACATCACACTTAAATATCATTTAGTAAGGAAAATAAATTTGATTATGTGGGCTTCAACATCTATTATTGAAATCCATAAGTTTTACTAATAATTATAGAAAACAAATTAGACATTTTTTGTGATCTCAATTCTGCCAATAGTAAAATGGTCAGGAACATACTGCAAGAGTTGTTTGCCTAGATCTACAATTCAGAATGTAATTTATGCATACAAAGATAGTTTTAAGTGCTGTAACACTGTTTATGAATACATTTCTAGTATTTAGTGTCCTGCATCAAATTAACATTCAATTGATATTTACCTACGTACAAATTATAATCGCAAGTAAAGCTTTTACCTTATTCTTTCAATTAACTGAAGGTTAAAGGTGAAATAAGTTCCATTATCATTTAGTGCAAAAAATATACAAATTAAACAACATGCTTATTCTGACTTGTACTTAAAATATGTAAAACAATCTATATGAAATGTGTAAAACAGTCTAACTGTAGTCAGTTGTTCTAAATATGTCATTATATATAGATTTAAATATCAATAAGATTTTTTTATATGTATAAACTATTGTTACATTGAATGACATTTTATTCATGTCTTCTGTAAATCTTATAAAATAATATTAATTAAATTTAATTAAATTTAATTTAAAAATTAATAAAGCTTTTACCTTATTTTTTCAATTAACTTGGTAAAAAAGGTGAAATAAGTTCCATCATCATTCAGTGCAAAATATATTTTAATACAAAAATTAAGCATGCTTATTCTGACCTGTACTTATTAAAATATGTAAAAGAATAAGCGATCACAGTAATATTGTAAAAAGGCAAAATGTAGTCTGTTGTTCTAAATATGTGATTATTATATTTATATTTAAATATAAATACGATTTTTATATGTATAAACTCTTGTTATATTGAATTACATTTTACCCACATCTTCTGTAAATCATGTAAAATAATAATAATAATAATAATAATAATAATAATAATAATAATAATAATAATAATAATTATTATTATTATTATTATTATTATTATTATTATTATTATTATTATTATTATAATTATTATTATTATTTTCTTCAATAATTTGGTAGGCATAGTTAGATTTGTTAAGTGAGAGAGAGGAAAGTGAATACAGAGTGAACCTCTTCGTAAGCTCAGTTTTGTGATTGGCATTGCCTCATGCATGACTTTGACGTACTGTAGCCGGTCACACTTAAGAGGAAATCTTCTGGTGGTCTTGTGATAGCAACTGTGAAAGTGCAATTAAGAGTCATTTTATTCCAAGCGCTGTTGCATCACCGAATGCTACACGCACTAAAGGAACTAAAGGAAGGCACAGAACTTCAAAAATAGTGCTTCGCGTGCCAATCACACACTCGACTTCTGCTTTGTTATATTTCAGAACAAAAAGTCACAAGTTATCAGTCACGATCTATTGTGCGGAATGACCCGGGCTGAGCTTGTGTTTGGGTGTGAAGTGCATCTGGCAAGAATCTACTACAAAATGCTAGACAGACAGTCCTGCTCAGTGACATTTTTAAGCCTAACTCAAGTATGTAATGTATGATTTAAGGGAGACAAACATGCTGGTTTGTCAGGGCTTAGCAGCGCTCTTAGTAGCTCATTCACTTGTTTCTTTCAAAAATGAGTTAAACTGTATAAGGTTAAAATGGGGAGCATAGGAGCACACAACTTTCTAAAACAACATTGACAGCATTAATTTACACATTAATTTATTAAAACACCAGCATCAGTTGGATCTCGTCTCATCAGAAATGTTCAATGGAAAGTCACAAGGTTGTTATCTTTAAAGAAAACTGCTCTAACAGAACACGTGCAAACATAGCTTTGTGAGGGAGTTCTGGAAGAGAATAAGAGGAGGGATTTAAAAAATTGGGAGGGATTTCCACAAAATGGGAGGGTATAGACACTCGGAGGCCCATATAAAGAGACAGAAAGTGAGACGGAGGGAGGAGTGTGTGCCTGTGCACTTTGTGAAGTGAGTTAAAGACTTTGTTATTGTGCATTTTTGAGGTTTACTTAATAACAGTCCACATCTTACTTTTCTGTTGAAGGAGGTCAGAGAAACTCTGAGGCTGTTTGAGAAGAGGAAAGAGAAGAGAAGCAGGGGAGATGTTCGGCTGTCAGGGAGACGGGTTGAGGGTCCGATCCTGGATTACTCTGATCTCAGGGTTGGTGGAGTGCTTGGGCTTTGCAGGGGCTGTTTTCGGCTGGGCATCGCTGGTGTTTGTGCTCAAGAACGAAGGCTACTTCAGCAGTCTGTGTGTGAACACCACCATCAATGGAACAGCTGTTGAAGGTCAGTTTGTAAATGTTTAGCACATCTACCTGTTTAAACTGTGGAGGTAGATTTAAAGCTATAGTTCGCCCCAAAATGAAAATGACCTCGTCATACAGTATATTCTCCCTCATGTGGTCCTTTAGGAGTTTTTTCTGCTTCTGTTGAACACAAAAGAAGATATTTTGAAGAATGCTGGGACTGGGAGTTCCATAGTGGAGGGAAAAATTACTATAAAAATTAAATGAGTTCAAACAACCAGCATTACTTTCTTTTGTGTGTTCAACATAAGTAAGACACCCAAATATGTTTCGTGAGTAATATTTTTCATTTTTGGGACGAACAATCCCTTTAACCATTGTTGTATGTTTTGCAGATTGCAGCAGACAGGATGAGCAGTTTTCCCTAATCTTTACCATTGCATCCTTTATGAACAACTTTCTTACACTTCCAAACGGCTTCCTGTTTGACCGCTTTGGTACCACAGTTGCCAGGCTACTGGGAATGTGAGTCAGATTTGCATGTGTGTTTGAATTATGTGTCACATTACACTGTACAACTCAACACATTTAAGGAAACTTAGGCCATATAAGTTTAGATACTTATATTTGTGAGTACTGTTAACTTCCACTAAATATTAAACATAATTGTAATGAAATTAAATAACAATTAAAGGGATAGTTCACCCAAATATGTGAATATACTTACTATTTACTATTTTCAACTAATTCCCAAATGTTTCTTTCCTGTTGATTTTCTATTCTGTTAAACGCAAAAGAAGATATTTTGAAGGCCGGAAACCTGTATCCATTGACTTCTATTGTTGGAAAACAATTAATATGGAAGTCTATGGTTACAGGTTTTTAGCTTTCTTCCAAATATCTTCTTTAACAGACGAAAGAAAGTTGGAGAAAGTAAAAGGATGAGTAAACGATGACAGGATTATCAGTTTTGGGTGAACTATTCATTTTAGTGTCATTAAACCAATTAAATCCTAACTAGATAAACTTATATCTTTCATTGTTAAGTGCTAGTTAAACATATAACAAGTACACTTACTGATGTAATCAGCAAAGAGACTATTACTGTGATGAAGAATACACAGCCATTGCCCTTTAAATAAAACAATAGACGGCCTTGATGGACTTACACCAGTTGTCCACCTAATCAAAGCTTTTAATCTTCAACACAATGGTAACTTCAAAAACAAAAAGTATCCTGATCACCTCAAACAACACTTAATTTTAACATGTACTCCCTTTTAACAGTCAAACAGCAAAGAATGATGGGAACAAATTTACCGTAACTCAATCCATTGAAGTTCTACCTAATTTGTAATGAGTTCCTGTAACTTTCAAATTAGTAAATTGAACTTTCAGTAATGTTTGAGTAAAATATACTTCTCTCTTTTGGGAAATTTGACTGGTTTTGCAGTTTACAACACCAAAACATTTTGTTTCCTAGCATATCTTTTTTATAGTAGAGAAACACATTTCAACAATCAGAAATTATAATTTAATTATAATTTAATTATTTCCTGCGATTTTTACTCTCAAAAAGCTATATGGTTTAGCGTTTAAACGATTGAAAATCAACTACGAACAATATTATCATGTATTAAAATATTAGTTCACATGTACTAGTATTATTATAATTATATCGGTAACACTTTATAATAACTACGCACTAGGAACCATTTATTAAGGATTAGCAAATAGTGAATTATCTATTAAGCATGAACTCGATATGAATAAATGTTAGTAAGCAGTTTATAACTGCAGCTACACATACTGTATTCTTGACTTTTAAGCACATATATAATTTGCTTAATGATTGGGTTTTCATACTTTGATAATGATTCATTTTTCATTACTAATTTAATTATGGCATTATTAACAGCTAACCAGCTATTTAAGAATGATATTTTTTTAAGATTATTCAGAATGCGTAACTAAATGATTAATAAACTATTCAAATTGACATTTATGAATCTAATTATTCAACCATATAGTAATAGTTAATTTGTATGCTTATAAATGTTTTATTAACTTAATTTTCATCCAGTTTTGTGACCTAAAGTGAGGACGATTAATGCTTCACAACTCTCTACTGAATGACAATTAAAGGCTCAGTTATATTCTAGACAGCAAATTAATTCTTTGCAACCTTATCTAAAATAACCGTACTGTGCAGTTTAAACTTCGCTAAATAACATTGAAATGTTGTATCATAATATATTGTTAAATTATTATATTGTTGTTGTTTTATCCAGTTTTATGTTGTATTTGACACTCCTGTTATTCAGCAATGTTTAAACTTTACAGCAATTATATTTTTTAGATAAGATTGCAAAGATGTATTGTTCAGTTGATACTGAGCCTTTAATTGTCATTTATAAGGGATTTACGAAGCATAATAAACAATCCTCACTTTAGATCAGGTCACAAAACTGGATAAAGTTGAGTTAATAAATCATTTATTAACATACAAAGTAACATGTATGTTGCTTTAAGTAACATGTATCAGTCATTATATGCATGAATAATGAGATATATAAACATTGATTTCAAATAGTTTACTAATCATTTACTAACTCATTCTGAATGATCTTAAAAACCACCAACTACTCAAAAATGGTTTGTAAATAATGCGATACTTAATTTAGTAATGAAAAATAAATCAGTCACAAATTATGAAAGTACAATTATTAAGCACATTAAGAATACAGCATTTTTAGCTGCTGTTATAAACTGCTTACTAACATCTATTAATGTAGAGTTAATGCTTAACAAATAATGAATTCATTATATGCTAATGCTTATTAAATGACTTAGTGTGTAGTTATTATAAAGTGTTGCCGTTAATAATTGTAATAATAACAATATCAATACTATTAATAGTAACAATAATAATAATAATAATAATAATAATAATAATAATAATAATAATAATAATAATAATAATAATAATAATAATGGTGATGCAGTGGAGCAGTAGGTAGTGCTGTCGCCTCACAGCAATAAGGTCGCTGGTTCGAGCCTCGGCTGGGTCAGTTGGAGTTTCTGTGTGGAGTTTGCATGTTCTCCCTGTGTTCGCGTGGGTTTTCTTCCGGGTGCTCCGATTTCAGTCCAAAGACATGCGGTATAGGTAAATTGGGAAGGCTAAATTGTCCGTAGTGTATGAGTGTGAGTGAGTGTGTATGGATGTTTCCCAGAGATGGGTTGCGGCTGAAATGGCATCCGCTGCGTAAAACATGTGCTGGATAAGTTGGCGGTTCATTCCGCTGTGGCGATCCCGGATTAATAAAGGGACTAAGCCGAAACGAAAATGAATGAATGAATGAATAATAATAATAATAATAATAATAATAATAATAATAATAATAATAATAATAATAGTTATTTTCAAATCCCCACCAATTGGCAGGCTTGGTAGAATGTATGTTTTAGGCAACAAGTAACACTCTGAATTTAAGAAGAGTAAAATTGTAGTGTCTTGTAATGATTTAACAATACATGGTAATCATTCAACAAGACAGTATTGACATCTGACACTGTCATACTGCACAAACTGCATTTTATGCAAGGAATGTGTTTCTCTGTAGTCTTCCTAGAAGCACCATAACTGTACACTCAAATTTGCTGTCCTGTGTGTGTAGTCATGATCAAAGGTCACCCACTCTCCCATTACCTATGTCTGTGCCTCAAAAGCACTTCTTTGAGAAGAAACTGACCTGTATTTCTGCTGTGGGAAAGAGAAGAGAGATTATGTGAGGAGAGAGGAGTGCTAGCAGAGAGACGGGTGATATCGCAGATGAGGGCAGAAGCGAGATTTGGCAGGACAGTTTGACCTGTGGTATACTGAGAAAAAAGGCAGAACTGATGAAATATAGTGTTCACTAAATCCAAGTCCAAATCACACCCAATGTATCCAATGGAATTTATATTAAAAAAAGATATCTCAAGCATATTTTCAAGCGAAATATACTCCAGTCTGTGTCACGTGATCCTTCAGAAGTTATTCTAATATGTCGATTTGCTCAGGAATCATTTGTTATAATTATCAGCATTAAAATGCCTGATAAAAAAGTGGAAACTGTGATGTTTTATTTTAGGGCTATTTGATGACTAGAACGTTCAGAATTCATTTTAAATGTTTATTTGAAGTTGTGCACTTATTTGAACAGCATTGCACATTTTTTTGTATGGCTCAAGTATCCAAATATTTTTGGGAGCCCACTTTATCTTGCAGCTCAGAAATCTACAATAACACAATCCGCATGTTTCACAGACAGAGACAGAGGCCAAAGAAAATATCCAGCAGAATCTACCACTTACTCCATTTATTACACTTCTCTCATATTCTTACTCTGTTTTGTTTTACTTTACAGATCAGTTTACTCTGCAGGAATGTTGTTAATAGCCTTTTCCACAACTGGTGAGCAGTTTTATCTTTGTTTGACCTTTAGTATATTGATACATGTGAGTATGCTTGTAGTCATTCCATTGTTTTCTCCCACAGCGAGCTCCATCCTTCTTTTCCCCGCGCTGTCCTTCATTTCTGTGGGAGGAATTCTGTTCTTGATGACCAACATACAGGTACTGAACCACCCTTTGGGATCCTAATAACAAACATACGAGCTGCTGCACTTCTCTAGGAAGTGTTCAGCGGGTTTTCCCATGATATCTGGCTGTTTTGTTGTCTGCAACCTTAAAAACCATATGAGTCACACTAGTTTAAATCACAATTCATGGTATTACATTAACTAACACTACCAGCTTAATAAACTACAAATTACTTGTTTATTCACATCTAGTAAGGTAGAAGCAGTGGCGTAGCAGATGGGCCCCCACGATAAACAGCCCCTTCGTGCGATCATAACTCACCTCAGCCTTAACACCGCCGCCAAATAACTCACCTAAGCCTTAACACCGCCCGCCACCAATTTTGGGTAGGATTAGGTATATTGAATAAAATCATACTTTATAAGTAGTGAACAGTTAATATACTAATAATTGGTCCTGGCTCACTGTGGTCATTAAAAATCCCATGGCACTTCTCGTAAAGAGGGGTGTTTTCCTGGTATCCGAACCAAATTCCCCCCATCGGCCCTTACCGATCATGGTCTCAAAAAATCCACTGAATTGGCTGTATCACTGTTTCTCCACTTCTCCTGTATACAATAAATGTGCTATATAAATACACATTCCTTACATTACTTACTAATAATAGGCAGATAAAAAGCCAGTAGGTCATAGCATTAATGATTACCTAAACTAAAGTGTTACCAACACATGTTCTGCCATTGAAATGCAGTTATATGGCTTTACAGTTCAAGATATTAGGGCATAGACTTTGGGCAAAAGAATGGGTGAGTTGTGTGATCCAGACACCCACATATCCAAATATCATTTTTATATATTATATTTCTGTAAAAAAAAGCCGTACTATTATGGCAGTATTCAACCTCTTTAGTATTTATGCAGTAGCATTATGCTTGCAAGTTCTGAAGCTACAGTGGCTAATACAGCTAAGAGCCTATCTTGTACCAACATTGTTTCAGGAATAATAAAAAAAGTCAATAAGGGTGTGATTTGTGTAAAACCACAAAGTAATTTGCAGATATTTGGTTGATGAGCCTGGGTTGGATATTTTGCAGTAATTTTGATCTTTTAGGAGAATTTTTACATTTGACAAACGTTACATTTTTTGAACACTACGTTCACTAAAAAGGCAATTATATAGAGCCATATTAACTGTATAGCACAAGGCACTAAAAAGTTTTTTAATGAAAAATCAATAATAATTCGTCTTTAAAGATATAAAATATTTAAAGTTGCTTATAGCAACTCAGGCTCATTGAAAACCACAAGTCTTCCTACTTTTTTTGTGAAACGTTTAATGTATTACTCTTGATACATTGTGTTGCACATTTCAATTGACATATCCACCAGAGGATGCTGTCTGCATTTTTGCGGATCAGAAATGTGTTAATTTGGGTATGTTTTTTTACACAAAATCCCTCTTCTACATATTTTTGTAGATAATTTGCATATATTTTGCAGTAATTTTGACCCTTCATGAGAGTTTACCCTACATGAACCTGAGATGAGTAGATGATAGAGAACTAGACTATATGGTAACACTTTATAATAACTACACACTATGAATCATTTACAAAGCATTAGCATCTAGTGAATTCATTATCTGTTAAGCATTAACTCTATATTAATAAACGTTAGTAAGCAGTTTATAACTGCAGCTACAATTGCTGTATTGTTGACTTAAAACCACATTTATAATGTGCTTAATAATTGTATTTTCATACTTTGTTAATGATTTATTTTTCATTACTAAATTAAGTATTGCATTATTTACAAACCATTTTTATTTAACAGTAGTCGGTGGTTTTTAAGATAATTCAGAATGAGTTAGTAAATGATTAATGAAATATTGAAATCAACGTTTATATATATTATTATTCAGGCATATATTAATGATTACTATGTTTGTTAATAAATGCTTTATTAACTCAACTTCATGCAGTTTTGTGACCTAATCTAAAGTGAGGAC
Source organism: Danio aesculapii (assembly GCF_903798145.1). Taxonomy (NCBI): domain Eukaryota; kingdom Metazoa; phylum Chordata; class Actinopteri; order Cypriniformes; family Danionidae; genus Danio; species Danio aesculapii. Next base: position 12,764,676 of record NC_079448.1, on the reverse strand, counting down.
TATTTATGCTTTATAAATCCCTTAGAAATGACAGTAGATTAGAGTTAGTGCTTAACGGATAATGAATTCACTATTTGCCAATGCTTAATAAATGGTTCGTAGTGTGTAGTTATTATAAAGTGTTACCAACTGTATTGCTCTGTCAATGCCTCCTTCTTTAGCTACTTTTAGTTGGATATATGATCCAACAATATTGTGAAAATACGTCAATATTTACAACCAAGGTGGGGGGGGGGGGGATTTACTGGTTGAAGAAGGCTGTTATTATCCATCAACATGGTTAATCAGCTATAGATCACACACAGCTGCGGCTGGAAGTAACGAGATTGATATAATTGATAAAATTTCCCATTAATTGTATTTCATTAATGTTTACCCCTACCCCAACCCTAAACCCAAGGGTTGCAGTAATGTAAAAACATATACAGTAAAAAAAAAACATATACAGTAATCTAAAAACATATACAAAAGTATAGCTGAATAACCATGTGGATGGATGATAACAGCCTTCTAAGTCTACCAGTAGGTGCAGAAGGCCCCTACTGGCCTATATCTATCAGATGATAACCAATGATAACGCCTATTCAGTTGACATTCGAAACGAGTGGCAACAAGGTCAGTATTATACAAGAGGATTTTTTTCTACCAATAGCACAAATACAAATGTGATATTGCCAGTGAAATTATTAGCTATAAAGACACAGCGGAACATTTGTTAATACAACAAAGAATGTTGTTTGTTTAATGAATTCATGTTTTGAATGAATCAGTTCAACCAATGAATCAATGAGCCATTTATAAAGAAAGTTACTGACTTAATTTATGAGTAAATTAACTGAATGAAGCACTGGCGGATTATGACCTGACCATTATGACACACAGTAAAAAAGGGAATTGTTCATTAAAAAAAAAAAAAACAATTCTGTATATATGAACTGAACTACTATGTTGTAATAAAATAAATAATTATACATAATTTAAAATGTAATATTATATAATATATAATAAATAATAAATAAATAGAAATACATAAGTCACATACTAAAATCCCATCCTACTTTATTAACTTCATAAATTTGATCAGTTACTTAAGCTTTAAGTCATATACAGTGATAACCATTACTTATAATAAGATGGATTGGCAAAACTTAAAGAGTGCTCTATGTCAGTGTTTCCCAACCCTGTTCCTGGAGGCACACCAACAGTACATATTTTGAATGTCTCCCTTATCTGACCCATTCACTTCAGGTTTTGGAGTCTCTTCTAATCTTCTGATGAGTTGATTCAGGTGTGTTTGATTAGGGAGAGGGTGAAAATGTGTACTGTTGGTGTGCCTTCAGGAACAGGGTTGGGAAACACTGCTCTATGTGAAGCAGCGTTTCAAACATAAAACAGTGCTTACTGCCAACCATGGTTTAGTTACTATCTCTGACCATAATGATTTATTTACTAAAGTTTTAGGTTAGGGTAAGCTGACATGCACTTGCAAAGTAGAATATTTGTTAAGGGACCATCAAAATAAAACGTTTTTACAGGTTTTTGAAATTTCTGTCAAACATCTATCAGTGTGTACATAGCATGAGAAACTATTCAGTTTAGCTGATTCAGTTCAGTTCAATGTGTGGAAATTCACCAGTTAAGAAACTAATTCAATTTTAGCTGTTTATTACCATTGTTATTATTGTTTTGTTCTAATCTTTAGCGTAATATAGTTGATAGTACTACTGATTCGAAAGACATGCATCAGATGTCCTCAAGTACGAATGATGCGTCAGGAGAAACTCAAATAAAAGCTATGAATTTTATGTTTCTTGTATTTTTGTTTTAACTGTAGCTATAACAACAATGGCATATTGTTAAAATAATTTTTTTAATTTTCAGTTTTAGCTGATGAAACATAGATACATGGACAATCAATAATAATTCAGCTTTAAAGAGATCAGTTGCTTATAGCAACCCAGGCTCATTGGAAATACACATCTTCCTACATTATTTGTGAAACGTAAAATACATTACTCTGCATATGTTTTGTTGCACATTTCAGATGACAAATCTACTAGATGGTGCTGTCTGCTTTTTTAAGAATCTGAAATGTGTTACTTAGGATCTGTTTTTTTTTTACCTTTTCTGTATGTCCCCCAGACCTGCACACCACTGACATATCCCCAGCTAATAGTGTTTTCAAAACCAAACATTAGTGAAAATTGCACTGTGACTACATTGTTTTACAATGATTTTATCTTGTATTTATTTCTTTAGGTGAGGCAAATATATTATGTACAAATCTTAGACAAAGTTGCGGTTGTGGTATTTATTTGGTGTTGTGCAAAGAACTGCATGAAACAATTTTTACTATCAAATTTTCACTGATAATATATCTGATAATACTGATCATATCATTAGTGTGAAAAGGAACAACAGATGTTGACATCATACTTTAGTAGTTTAAGTATGTTTTTGAGGTAATTGTTAATTGTAATTCTCTAACTGCTATTGTTAAATGTTACATCAAGTTAGTTGTGTTATTGTCAATTGTTTAAGACTGGAATGTTCAAATCGTTAATGCTGTATGTTTTTGATTTATGAAAAAGAACCAAATCTTGAGGCAAATCTTGAGAATCAAGCTCCACTGTTCACGCGTTAAGATTTTATTTTCACTAAAATTAACCAAACCTTGAGGTTTCTCAATTTTAGCATTTCAGAATTTCAGCAGTGTACATTTAGTGTATTGGTATATGATGAAAACTTATCATCTGCTTGATTTAGGTGGGAAATCTCTTTGGCACTCACCGCTCCACCATAATCACTCTATATAATGGAGCCTTTGACTCTTCCTCTGCTGTATTCCTCATTATCAAAGTAAGAAACAAATCTCCTCAGCTAAAATGATTATGGGAAATGAAAATGCTGGTGTATAAGACTGCATTAATAACGTTTGTGCCCGTGAATCTCTTTTAGTTGCTGTTTGAGGATGGAGTGTCTCTGCGGGGGTGTTTTGTCTTCATGGCCTGCTGCAGTGTCATTCATCTCTTTAGGACATTTGTGCTGATGCCTCGTACTCATATCCCATACCCGCTCCCAGAGAACTACACCTATGGGTAAAACACATATTTAACACCTCTTTCCTTTAAAACACACTGATATTGGAGCTTCAAAACCAGTTCATAATACTTAAGCACAATTGCAATAGCATAAATGCTATTTTCAGACCAACGCAACCCTAATTTTCACTTTTTGCACCACGTTCTTTAAATAACAAATCCATTTGCGCTACTTTGTGGACTCAAGGGTGTTCCGGTCTAAAAAGGAGGTGTGTTAAGATGCATTGTTGGCACGTTGCTATTTTGAGAAACTTAAACGGACTGCATTGACCAACTAAAAGCTGGTCTAAAGTCCAGCACAGAGTACATTAGTTATACGCCTTTGCAGGTCCAAATGCACACAGTGCTTAATACACACAGGATGTACAGCTATACACAAATATATTTACATATGAAAACAAATTAAAGGATTAGAATGTTTAAAAATTATTAGTTTCTACATAAATATGAAAACCATTGCTTCCATGCCCTCTTCATGCCTCCATGTCTTTTATCATTTTATTCATGACAATTTGCATTTATATATAGTTATATAATGTTATAATGGCAGTATTATTTATTCTATGCATATTTATATTTGTTTTAATAAAAATAAGTTTAGATTTGTTCACCTGGGTTTATGAGGCGTACAGTATGCATCAGCATATAGGGCATAAAATAGGACGTGTGTTTGGATATAACTCACGCTTCGTTATTATTGTTAATTTATTTGTTTGCTGGAAATTAGAACTGAATTTAGAAATTGCTTTAAAACAAATATTTGCACTTAACAAACAAAATTGATATTTAGGCTAATGGATGTCTTCAGTGGAGTGCGTACAGCTCCGTTTCCTTATCCTCAAAAGTCAAGGAGTAAAGTAAAGAGTAAAAGTAAAGTAAAGGAGTAAAGAGGTTGAATGGAGGAGGTTCATTCTTTATCCTAGCGCTGCAGATGATCTGTTTAACTGTTTTCTCGCTAGTGAAGCATTCAGTTTTTCCACTTACAAAGTCCGCCATGTAAACAGCAAATACCATATGTCATAACTCATTAAGAGAATAAGCACAACCATGTTAGACCATGCGCAGGGGCGCAAACTGTATTCTTCCATCCTTAAAGTAGCAAAAGTGCATTCGGACACGCCCTTAATGCTTTTGCGCCATGCACTTTAGACTTTGCGCCTAGATCATTAAAATAGAGCCCGTAGAGTTTAATTTGATGATCATATTACATTCTTTGTTTAAATAAACATGTAACTTAGGCACATAATATTGATATATTTATTGATATTCCACTGAATTGAACTGAAAATGTATCACATAATTTTTTGTATTTTTTTGTTATTGAAGTATCGACAAATATTGTATGACTGGCTAAGAGTATCAATATTAAATCATACTGTGACTAAACGTCTGATCAACCTAATATTTATAATTTAATACTAGTACTTAATAGATTACTTTAATTGAATATGTTTTCATTAAAACCAATACTTAATTCTTTAGATATGAGTCTCTCAGTAGTGCCTTTAGTAGTGACTAAATTGTCACTAAAAATATATTTTTTTAATTAAATTAAAAATTAAAAATTGTCATTGACCACATTGGAGATCAGTCATTGAGATATTAACTATTCATTTTGACTAGTACATTATGTATCCCAGTTGTGACTACATTTACATTACATTTACATTTAGTCATTTAGCAGACGCTTTTATCCAAAGCGACTTACAAATGAGGACAAGGAAGCAATTTACACAACTATAAGAGCAGCAGTGAACAAGCGCTATAGACAAGTTTCAGGTGTGTAAAGTCTAAGAAGCTAAGCATTAGTAAAATTTTTTTTTTTTTTTTTTTTTTTTTTTTGAGATAGAGAGAGAGAAAACAGTTAGTGGTATAGCCAGAGAGGCAGTTGCAGATTAGGAAGGAAAGTGGAGACTAAACAGTTGCGTTTTTAGTCGTTTCTTGAAGACAGCAAGTGACTCTGCTGTTCTGATGTAGTTAGGGAGTTCATTCCACCAACTGGGCAGATTGAATGTGAGAGTTCGGGACTAATGCATATTTTTTATAGTAGTATAGTGAATAATTAGGTTCCAGTATTTATTTTTTAGTACATTATATTAATAATAATTATTAGCTACAAGTGTGTATTAATAGATACAATACTTAATCATTAGATGCTATTACTTATTTATGATATACTCCAAGCTATTAAATAGATAATAGTTTTTATTCATTACACACTTGAGATTTTTTATTACATAGTAGTTCTTATTTATTTGAAACTAGCTGTATCTTTCACATATTTTAGTAGTAAGATTTATAATTAAGCTTTACTCTGACCATTCTAATTAGTCATAACATAAATGGGTAAATTATATCTTGGTTGTGACTTGTACATGAATTGTTACTAGTTGTTACTTCTAAAGAGACCAGTGTGTAACATATAAATAGTAATATCTAATAAAAAAAATAAAATGTAGTGAAAAGTATTGAACAATAAGTACATATAATAAGTACGAGAAAGAATAAGCACTATTATGTACTAGTAACTATAAAAATAGACATTAGAAATAGATACTTGCAGTATGAAACTGTTTAATTTTGTTGCATTTTTGTGTTATTATCCTTAGTATGAGAACATTGCCTGGAGGAAAACATCAAACACCAGGATCAGCAGTCAGATTTTATCAGTTGTTACCCAGTTTCTTTGGCCTTTTTATTTATTTATTTATTTATTTATTTTTCAGAATACTAGTTGCTTTTTCTTCATAGATTTGTGCTGTGTTGTTCTTCACCCTCTATAGTGTATGCTTCTGCCAACAATAGTTCACCTCATCTGTCTCTGATTTTCTAGCATAAACTGTGGAGGGACACAAGATTATACCATTGCAAAGGTCGACGAGAAAAACATCCAGACTTCCCTAGCTGAAGAGGAAGTGGCATTTACTGAGAGTTCTCCCCAGGGCCAAAACACAAATAAATCGGGTAAGCATACTGTAAGTGTTCAAATTTCAAATTAGTGCAATTAACACACTTATTTATTATGCTACTTTATGTTATTTCTTGCATGTTTTATTGTGCAATGCCCCTTTTTTTAAATGCAGTTTATTTAATTAAGCTGTAAAAAAAGTTTGTATAATAAAAAATTAAAAAAATCACATTTTTTAATAAGAATTTTTATGTGTGTGTGTTAAAAATAGCATTTTGATGGTCATTCATAAATAGTGGTATATTAGCATTACAAGTCATTCTGTAAGTTACACATCTGCAGGCATTATTATATTTTTAACTACTACTTTCTGGCACCCACTGAATTATTATTATTATTTTTAAAAGGATATTATTTGTACAATGTATCTTAAATCAGTACTGATATTAACATTGAATAATTTGCCTGCTCCTAAAGCTCCTTCCTAAAGGTCTGTGATTCGCATGTCACTTCCTATCTAAGGATGTGTTCACACTTGTAGTTCCCCAACAAGCATTTTTTATTTTTAAAAGATGTCTAATAGATGTCTAATAGACATCTAAACATAGCTGTCTTGGCTATAACAAGGCTAAATTTGGGCTGTCAGTGAAAATCTAATAGACGTTTAAGAATAGGCCAAAACTAGACTTGTCATCAAATAAACAGAAGTGAATTACTACACATATAAAATCTGTCTAATCTGTCTATTTGACCACTAGTCTAGTTTTGGGCTATTCTTAGATGTCTATCAGATTTTCACTGACAGCCTTAAAGTTTAGCTTTTTTAGCCAAGCTGTCTATGTTTAGATGTCTATTAGACGTCTATTAAACACAAAATTTTTTACTGGGTCAGTTCAGTCCTGGTTCACTTTGCATTGACATGGTCATTTTAAGACTAAACATATAAATGTGAGAAAAAAGACTTTTATACTGTAGATTTGATTATGCAATTTACTGAAAGTCAAAAGCATACTTTATTATCAGTGAAGTGTCACGGATTGGTCAGGCTCTCACGATCCCCACTCACGAAGATCACCATCACCTGACTTCTAATGAGCACACAGCTGCATCACATTCACGAGCACCAGATAAAAGCACAGCACTCCAGTCGCTCATTGTCCGGGCTCGTCTCGACGAAAGCGGACAACTGAGCGACCACTCAGCGTAGTCATCCTCAGCTAAACAAACGATTTACTTACCTGTTCTCTTTGTATTCCTCCTAGTCTTCCTGGTCCTCCCGAATCGTCCTGTCTTCCAGTCCTTCCAAGTCTGTGTCATCCTCTGTCAGCTGTATCTGGTGTGTGCTGTCCATCCTCGTGTATTCCTGTTACCCAGCCACGGAGGAAAAGACCCCAACATCATTCCTGATCCTCCTGGCTATCCTTCATGTGCTCCTTGTTGTCATTCAATAAACACCCTAACGTTTCCTTACCTCTGTCTCCTGTCCGCTTCATAACAGAAGCCCGGACCTATAACGACGACAACATGAGCACCCCCGATCACTTTCAAGAGCTGGTGGACCAGTTGAAGCGGATTCTACAGCCACCAGCTCCACTTTCCAACGCACCACCAGCACCGAGCACTTCCGCCTCCACAGTTTCTTCTTCGGCCCTTCCTTCCAGTCCCATGGCCCGACCAGCGCCCTACTCAGGCGGAGCGGGGGAGTGCAATGGTTTTCTGTTACAATGTTCCCTCATATTCGAAATGCAACCTTCTCTATATCCCACAGATAAGTCAAAGATCGCCTACATCGTATCACTACTCTCTGGGCCTGCACTTAAATGGGCTGAGACGATCTGGAACCAAGCCGGGCCGGTCATGAATTCCATCACTACCTTCACGGAGTATTTCAAAGAGGTGTTTGGACGTTCTGATGGGGAAGTAGCCGCTGGAGAGCAGCTGTATCATCTAAAGCAAGGTACTCTATCTACACAGGAATATGCTCTCCGGTTTCGCACTCTAGCAGCTGCAAGTGGATGGAATGAGAGATCGTTGTTGACCACGTACCGGCTCGGCTTGGAACCCACTCTCCGAATCCAGCTGGCCACATTAGATGATACTATGGGTCTGGAGAGATTCATCCAACATTCTCTCCGATGTTCCGATCGTCTCCGTTCCTATCAACAGGACACCATCACCCCCTCGTCTGCACTCCTCCAATCGCCTGAGTCAACAGCCTCTCCAGAACCAGAACCCATGATAATAGAGTCTGGAAGACTGACATCAGCGGAACGACAGAGGAGGCTGACCCGGGGTCTGTGTCTATACTGCGGTGTCAGTGGACACACCCGTATGGAGTGTCCCCTTCGTCCCATTCGGACTTCAGTGAGTGTATTCAGTACGAATATTGAACAATGTAAACCACTTACTACCACCGTACAAATAACTACTGCCTCTATTTCTCTCCTTGTCACAGCCCTCATCGACTCCGGGTCAGCAGGGAACTTCATCTCCCAATCCCTCTGTCGTCAACTCCACCTACGTACTGAGGCGTCCTCGCATATATACCAGATACAACCGATAACCCAGTGCACTCGATCTTCGACCCGTATCCATCGACAATGCGATGACATCCTTCTTCAAGTGGGGTTGTTACATCAAGAGAGGATTCAATTTCTGGTTCTGGAGGGTGCAAATATGGACATCATTCTAGGGCGCCCGTGGCTGGTGAAGCACGATCCCATCATCTCTTGGGGCACAGGAGAGATAAAGAAATGGGGATCTGGATGTACACCTACCTGTTTTCCAAATCTCCCTCTTCAAGGTCGGAACCCCATTTCTTTGTTTACAACATCGGTCGAGAGTCCTCCTGAGAAGCAGTCTATCCACATTCCTAAGGAGTACAGCTCCTTTCATGATGTCTTCTGCCCCAAGAGAGCTTCCCAGCTACCGCCGCATCGGCCATGGGACTGCGCGATCGACCTAGTTCCAGATGCCCAGTTGCCAAGAGGTAGGATCTACCCGCTCTCGCTTCCAGAGAATCAGGCAATGGAAGATTACATAAGGGAGGCTCTGAGTCAGGGGTACATACGTCACTCAAATCACCAGCCGCCTCAAGCTTCTTCTTTGTGGCCAAGAAGGACGGAGGGCTGCGTCCATGCATCGACTACAGGGTCCTAAATAACGGTACAGTAAAATACCGATATCCCCTTCCTCTGGTACCAGCCGCTTTGGAACAGCTCCGAGAAGCTAAAGTCTTCACTAAATTGGACCTCCGCAGCGCGTATAATTTGATAAGAATACGTGAGGGGGACCAATGGAAGACAGCATTCGTGACCCCTACTGGCCACTATGAATATGAGGTCATGCCTTACGGTCTGGTCAACGCCCCCTCCGTATTCCAAAACTTCATTCATGAAGTCCTCCGGGAGTTTCTTCACCACTTTGTAATAGTGTACATAGATGACATCCTCATTTACTCCCGGAGTGAGGCCGAACATCGCCAACACGTTGCGGAGGTCCTACACACATTGAGAGAACATCACCTCTACCTCAAAGCGGAGAAATGCTCATTCCACCAGAAGTCGATTCATTTCTTGGGATACATCATTGACCAAACCGGTATACGTATGGATGGGAAGAAAATTGAGGCTGTTCTATCCTGGTCAGAACCCACTTCCATTAAGGAGCTCCAGAGGTTTCTTGGGTTTGCTAACTTTTATAGACGGTTTATCAAGGACTACAGCAGGATTACATCACCTCTCACTAATCTCCTCAAGGGTAAACCCAAAGGACTGGAGTGGACCAAAGAAGCAGCCGCAGCCTTCCGCCTTCTTAAGAAGGAGTTCACAAGGGCCCCACTCCTGACTCATCCTGACCCAAATCTTCCTTTCGTGGTGGAAGTGGACGCATCCACCACCGGCGTCGGGGCAGTATTATCCCAACATCATGATACACCGCCCCGACTGCATCCCTGTGCCTATTTCTCTCGGAAGTTGAGCCCGGCGGAGCAGAATTACAGCATAGGAGACAGGAGCTTCTAGCAATCAAGCTAGCCTTGGAGGAGTGGCGTCACTGGTTGGAGGGAGCCAAACATCCGTTCCAGGTGATCACAGATCACAAAAACCTCCAATATATCAAAGAGGCCAAGAGACTATGTCCACGTCAAGCCAGATGGTCACTTTTCTTCTCACGTTTTGATTTCTCCATTTCCTATCGTCCAGGACCCAAGAATCTAAGAGCAGACGCTCTCTCTCGTTTACACGAGCATCACGATCATGAAGAACTCCCTACGAAGATTCTTCCCGAACACATCTCCATTTGTCCGATCACCTGGAACGCTCCTCCAGTCGTTGCCACTCCGGAAGCCCCTGCTCCGCCGGGATGCCCTCCTCATCGGCAGTTCATACCACCTGAACACCGGGTAGATCTGATCCACTCCTTACATACCTCGCTAGGCACTGGACATCCAGGGATCAACAATACTCTCTCGCTAGTATCCCAACGATTCTGGTGGCCAAACATGGCAAGGGATGTGAGGCAATATGTTCAGGGCTGTAAGGACTGTGCCCAATCCAAGAGCCCACGTCATCTACCCGCTGGAAAGCTCCATCCCTTGCCGATTCCGAACCGTCCCTGGTCACACCTAGGAGTGGACTTTATCACTGACCTCCCCTCGTCAGAAGGTAATACCTGTATTCTAGTCATCGTAGATAGATTCTCAAAGTTTGTCAAACTAATCCCTCTGAAAGGTCTTCCCACAGCCTTTGAAACAGCCGACAATATCTTTAATCAAGTCTTCAGGTCATTTGGTATTCCAGAAGATATTGTGTCGGACAGAGGTCCACAGTTCATCTCACGTCTATGGAAAGCCTTCTTCAAGCTCCTAGGTGTGGCCGTCAGCCTCTCTTCTGGATATCATCCCCAAACCAACGGGCAGACAGAGAGGAAGATTCAGGAGGTGGGACGGTTCCTGAGGACCTTCTGCAGTGGTCACCAGAGCTCCTGGAGCCAGTATTTGGGCTGGGCAGAATATGCCCAAAATTCACTGCGGCAACCCTCCACCGGACTCACGCCATTCCAGTGCGTCCTGGGCTTCCAACCACCGCTCTTTCCCTGGGATGGCGAACCATCTGATGTCCCCGCAGTGGATCACTGGTTCCGGGAGAGCGAGAGAGTCTGGGACGAGGCTCATCAACATCTGCAGAGGGCAGTCCGTCGAAGCAAGGTAACCGCCGATAGAAGAAGGTCTGAAGAACCCAGATACACACCCGGACAAAAGGTGTGGCTATCCACCCGGGACATACGCATGCGACTGCCCTCTCGCAAGTTAAGTCCCCGATTTGTTGGTCCCTTCACCATCGTGGAACAGGTTAACCCCGTCACCTACAAACTACAATTACCCTCTCACTACCGTATTCACCCTACATTCCACGTATCACTCCTGAAACCCTATCACGATCCTGTTCTTCCCTCCACAGAGCCTGACCACGAAGAGGAACCCCCCTCCTCCACTGCTCCTAGAAGAAGGAGCCGTCTACGCAGTGGAGGAGATCTTGCGTTCCCGACGTCGTGGTGGCCAGTTGGAGTACCTGGTGGACTGGGAAGGGTACGGCCCCGAAGAAAGGACATGGGTTCCCAGAGCTGATATTCTCGATCCTAGTCTCATGGTGGAGTTTCATGAGAGCCACCCTGAGTTCCCAGCGCCTAGAGGCAGAGGGAGACCACCACGGCGTCGGAGGTGTCGGCCCTCAGGAGCGGGCCCTGGGGAGGGGGGTACTGTCACGGATTGGTCAGGCTCTCACGATCCCCACTCACGAAGATCACCATCACCTGACTTCTAATGAGCACACAGCTGCATCACATTCACGAGCACCAGATAAAAGCACAGCACTCCAGTCGCTCATTGTCCGGGCTCGTCTCGACGAAAGCGGACAACTGAGCGACCACTCAGCGTAGTCATCCTCAGCTAAACAAACGATTTACTTACCTGTTCTCTTTGTATTCCTCCTAGTCTTCCTGGTCCTCCCGAATCGTCCTGTCTTCCAGTCCTTCCAAGTCTGTGTCATCCTCTGTCAGCTGTATCTGGTGTGTGCTGTCCATCCTCGTGTATTCCTGTTACCCAGCCACGGAGGAAAAGACCCCAACATCATTCCTGATCCTCCTGGCTATCCTTCATGTGCTCCTTGTTGTCATTCAATAAACACCCTAACGTTTCCTTACCTCTGTCTCCTGTCCGCTTCATAACATGAAGAGTTTATAAAATGCTTAAAAGAGTTAAAAGAGTGGCAATAATTCCTGTTGTACATATCAAAAAATGTCTGTACTGAACTGTAGTGGTAACATTGTGACTGTGACAAGAAAAGAATGGGATCAGAATTCTGCCTGTTTTCTTCTGACATCATGTCCTGTTTTTGGTTCGTTTAGATGTCTTTGATATGTGATGCGTTCATATTTCATTTTCACACTCGAGTTTGTTTTAAAGCAAACAGAGAACACTTTTTTCAGAAGTCTTACTCTGCTTGTTTTGTGTACATCAAGGTCCAGATATTCAGGCTTCACACACATTCAAATGATCTACACTATTCAAACGTATTCAAATGAGCCATGCCAAAAGTGCAATCGCAGACTCTTGTATGGAAGTATTTTGGCTTCACTGTAAAATAAAATGAACAAGTTACAATATGTTGAGCAAAGCCATTTTTAAAAATAATTATGTGAAATAGTATGTGATTTAGTTATAATTATGTGAATTGATGCAATATATGTATATATTAATCTTTTATATTAAAAATGGAACTGAAATTATGTGAAATAGTATGTGAATTAGTTATAATTTTGTGAATTGATGCAATATATGTATATATTAATCTTTTATATTAAAAATGGAACTGAATGATCAGAAAGACATACGTATATATCAGTATATGTCAAAAGACAATACTTTTATTAATACAGTATAGGTGAATTAGGTAAGCTAAATTGTCCGTAATGTATGAGTGTGTATGGATGTTTCCCAGTGATGGGTTGCAGCTGGAAGGGCATTTGCTGCATAAAACACATCCTGGATAAGTTGGCGGTTCATTCCGCTGTGACGACCCCAGATTAAAATGACTAAGCCGAAAAGAAAATAAATGAATGAATGAAACTAATACACATAAGATATGTTTGTACTATATACATGTTTATTCATCCTTGTCTATACAGAATATACTTTTTTTTGCATATGTACACTGATGAGAAATCAAATAAAGGGGAATATTCACAAAAACAAAAAGTCTTGCATAACTTAAACACAAGCTGAGACAGATCCATTAATGCCATGCAATCCTGATTTCTCTTCAGTGTGGTATTATGTTTTAACGATCAGATACACAGTATTTCATGATATCTTCAAATAAACATAACTAGCTCTGACTTAAGTGAATGTAACCAGTTCAGATGATTATTAATATTATTTTTAATATATATAATATTATTAATTATTATGATTAATATTAATCAAATAAAAAGAAAAGAAAAGAAAATAGGGAATCACTCACTAATTTGCAATTAATTTCCGATTTTACCATATATTGTATTTGTTTGACGTCTTTAAAAAACAAAGTTAAAGCATAACAAATAACTATTGTGGTTATTAATTATTATTAATAATGCACTATTTATGTGTTATTATTATTCAGAAGCTGGTTATTTATTTAAAATTTTAATACAATCAGAAGCTCTTAAAATAAAATAAATCAAATGATACATTTTTCTAATTTTTTATAGATTATTTTTTGCTGATCTAAAAAATATAAAAGTTTAATGATCTATTTTACCATGTGAAGTGTTTTAACGCCATTATTATTATTATTTTATTTATTTTTGTCAGAGCGTAGTTTCAAGAGCTGTTTCCTCTCCTGGTTCTTCTTGTGGCATCTGCTCTGGCTTTCTGTGATGCAGTTGAGACATTATTTGTTCATCGGGACCTTAAACCCTATGTTGAATCATCTAACTGCTGGAGATCCAAGCCTTGGTAAAACACACACACACACACATACACAAACTGTTATTATCCTCATGACCATCTATTTATGTGCAGGTGAAGCCATGCCTTTGAGCAGAATGTACAGATAGGGAGATGTAAACAGTCATATGTGCATCATGAGTTTGAATTTAGTTGTGTGTGTGTGTGTGTGTGTGCTGGCTGTAAACAGTCTTATATTGTTTTTATTTTTAGTCAGTAGATACACAAATGCGTTTGCATTCACTCAGCTGTGTGGGATATTGTGTGCCCCATGGAATGGCCTTCTTATGGACCGCCACAAGGGAAAGTCGAGAGAACCAGGTCAGTACATAAACATGCTTTCCTTTGGGTCTAATCACAAGAAACTGAATTTTCTTTTATCTTGTAAAAGTATTCAGCATATTTGCACAAACAAGAAAAAAGGTAGGACAGGACCTGATTATCTCTATAGGGAGTTGACTTGATGGTTGTGGTCACAAAAGCACATAGTTGCTAAAGATTTGTGAATATTTTACATTGTTAATTTTCTACAATTAAATGGAAAGCTGAACTATACAGCTATGGAAAAAAAACATTAAGAGAACACACAAAATTATATATACACAGTCACCAGACACTTTATTAGGTACAACTGCTTGTTAATGCAAATTCCTAATCAGCCAACCACATGGCAGCAACTCAATGCATTTAGGCATGTAGACATGATCAAGATGATCTGCCGAGATCCGAGCATCAGAATGGGGAAGAAAGGTGATTTAAATTACTTTGAATGTGGCATGGTTGTTGCTGCCAGACAGGATTCTATGAGTATTTCAGAAACTGCTGATCTACTGGCATTTTCACGCACAACCATCTCTAGGGTTTACAGAGAATGGTCCGAAAAAATTCTGTGGGTGCAAATGCCTTGTTGACGCCAGAGGTCAGAGGAGAATGGCCAGACTGGTTCAAGCTGATAGAAAGGCAACAGTATATGACCACTTGTTACAACCGAGTTATGCAGAAGAGCATCTCTGAACACACAGCACTTCTAACCTTGAGGCGGATGAGCTACAGCAGCAGAAGACCACACCGGGTGCCACTCCTATCAGCTAAGAACAGGAAACTGAGGCCACAGTTTGCACAGGCTCACCAAAATTGGACATTAGAAGATTGGAGAAACATTGTCTGGTCTGATGAGTCTTGATTTCGAGATGGTAGGGTTAGAATTTAGCGTCAACAACATGAAAGCATGGATCCATCCTGCTTTGTATCTTTGTATGCTTTGTTGTAATGTTGTGCAGGATATTTTTTGACACACTGAGCCCGTTAGTACCAATTGAGCATCGTGTCAAGGCTACAGCCTACCTAAGTTTTGTTGCTGACCATGTCCATCTCTTTATGACCACAGTGTACCCATCTTCTGATGGCTACTTCCAGCAGGATAATACGCCTTGTCATAATGCGCGAATCAACTCAGACTGGTTACTTAAACATGACAATGAGTTCACTGTACTCAAAAGGCCTCCACAGTCACCAGATCTCAGTCCAATAGAGCAGTGATTCTCAAACTTTTAAACCAGCGACCCCCAATGTAAGATCGTCAAGAACTCGCGACCCCCCACCACCAAAGCATATCCAAACAATAAAAATAACTTTTTTAAGCTTTTCACAATATTTTACCTATATTTACTATACATTACAGGCCTCGAAATTAACATTTTTGCTTGGTAGTACTGGTGCTCCTAACTTTAATAATTTGGGCGCACCAGCCAAAATTTAGTGGCATCCACCAATTATCGCTATGTTACTACAAGTTTTATAAACAGATTTATTGCATTTGAAATCAACCCTAATAAAAAAAAAACCAAGCAAAAAATATATATGCATGTGTGAGGAAAATATGTCTCAATGAAATGCCGTTATCACAAAGAATACATTTTTATAACATAATTGAGTGACCAAAAGATACACGGACGAACCGCTCACCGGCCCAGCACGCACTGTTTGACATGAATGAATCTGTTAACGTTAACTGTGCTGTGTTCTCACGGGTGGTGTCTGATATTGCACAGATGCTTTTGACATTTACCTTATTATTTGCATAAGTCATTTTAATAGCATTTCCCAGAGATGGGTTGCGGCTGGAAGGGTTGCGGCTGCAAGTTGACATGACAAGTTTTAAACTGTTCCTGAGCGCTGCGTTTCAAGTGCAAAGATGCATTCTGCCTGAATGTGTCCTAAATACTTTATGAATTCATCAGTTATATCTTTTTAAAAATCTGAAAGTATTAGCTTTCACTTGTAATACTGAAAAATATATATTATGAAAATTACAAAAATTTTAAGTCACTCTCGCAACCCCTTGAAATTACTCTGCGACCCCCGCAAGGGTTGTGACCCCCAGTTTGAGAACCACTGCAATAGAGCACCTATGGGATCTGGTGGAATGGGACATTGGTATCATGTATCTGCAGTCAACAAATCTGCAGGAACTCCATGATGCTATCACGTCAATATGGACCAAAATCTCTGATGAATATTTTCAGTACCTTGTTGAACCTATGCCATGAAGGATTAAGGCAGTTCTGAAGGCAAAAGAGGGTCCAACCCAGTACTAGTAAGGTGTACCTAAGTGGCCGGTGAGTGTAAAATAAAATAAACTGTGACATATTGTACTCAGAAATTCTTCATACAGTGGACTACAAAGCAACAGGAACAGAAGAAAGTCTTTTTTACATGAACCTGGCTGACAGCAGAGCTTACAGGCTGTCGTTGAGGCTAATAGTGCACAATAAAGTCTTGATAAATGTGTAGAAAACCTTAATCCAATCTACCGGCAGGTTCTTTGTAATTAGCATTTTCTAATAAAGTCTATAAGTAATTCTTTAGTTTACTTAAATATTTTATTAGTCTGCTTTTAGTTCAATAATCAAATTTAATTACAATATTTAATTTAAATTTGTCTTTAATTTAAATTTGTCTAAATTTAAGTACACTAGTTTATATGGCAAATATTTATACAGGAATGTAATAAAAGGATACTATTCACTGACTGTTTTCTGTTCATCATTTTCTGAATAAAACCATTAATCCACAAGATTTTTCTTCCCTTTTTTTCTGTCCAGGACAAAGCGAACAAGAAGCAGACCTGAAGGCAGCCATATTGTCTCTGTCTCTGACGGCTCTGCAGTGTGTGCTGTTTTCAGTATGTGCTGCGACTCCCATCCTCCCCCTCCAGTACCTCACCTTCATCCTGCAAGTGCTCAATAGATCCTTCCTCTACGGTGGAAACGCAGCCTTTATCAGTGTGGCGTGAGTCATCATTGAAGAAACAGTTCACACAATAATCAATTGTCTGACATTGTTTACTTGCATACATGTAGTCCAAATCTGAATGACTTTTTTTTGGCTTTGGAAGACAAACATTATTTAATGGCTGCAGTTCTGAGAAAAAAAAAGTTAATTTAACACATTTGGAGTAACATGAGGATGAGAAAAAAAAGAATTTTAGAAGTATCCATACAGGATAGTAAAGGTTACATACATGTTAAAGGAGGTCAATAAAAAACTAATTTACCAATTTCAAAAATATATTTTCTTAAAAAAACAAGTAACTTAAGTGAGTACTGAATGCATTATTTGAATGTATTGTTGTACACAGTATTAAATGCAATTAGTTGAACGTTTGAGTAGGGATGGTTAAGTGCAAAGGGGTCAAGTGACTAAGGGGATTCGAAGCACTCAGGTCACGTGACTAAGGTGATTCAAAACACCCAGGTCACATGACTAAGGTGATTCGAAACACCCAGGTCACGTGACTAAGGGGATTCGAAACATCCAGCTCACGTGACTAAGGTGATTCGAAACACCCAGGTCATGTGACTAAGGTGATTTGAAACACTCAGGTCACATAGCTAAGGTGATCCAAAACACCCAGGTCATGTGACTAAGGGGATTCGAAACATCCAGGTCACGTGACTAAGGTGATTCGAAACACCCAGGTCACGTGACTAAGGTGATTTGAAATACGCAGGTCACATGACTAAGGTGATTCAAAACACCCAGGTCATGTGACTGGTGTTTTGAAACACCCAGGTCACGTGACTAAAGTGATTCGAAACATTCAGGTCATGTCACTAAGGGGATTCGAAACACTCAGGTCACGTGACTAAGGTGATTCGAAACACTCAGGTCACGTGGCTAAGGTGATTCGAAACACTCAGGTCACGTGACTAAGGTGATTCGAAACACCCAGGTCATGTGACTAAGGTGATTCGAAACACTCAGGTCACGTGGCTAAGGTGATTCGAAACACCCAGGTCATGTGACTAAGGTGATTCTAAACACTCAGGTCACGTGGCTAAGGTGATTCAAAACACCCAGGTTATGTGACTAAGCATCGTATATGGTTGTTCAGCCGCAAGTTAGGTCGTTGTTTGGGAAACGCACCCCTGGACAGATTGTTGTGCATAGATTTAGTTTATTCTAGTTTTTTAAACTTTTTAAAACATTTGTTCATTTAAAAAATTATTTTAAAGAAAGTTTATGTTGGAAAAAAATGTATGTTTACAACTAGAGCTTGCTTGTATTTACACAATATTTTTAAATATTTTGCTAAGAAATATCAAAAATATTTTATTTATTCATTATTAATTAATTATTGTATTATTAAATGTATTAAATTATATATATATATATAATTTAATACATTTCTTAGTGTTTAGTCCTTTATGAGTCCTTTATGAATCTAAAGTTTCAAATATAGTTTCAAGTAACAAATATAAATATGCATATAATAAATAATACTGCTAATAATAATAACATAATAAAAATGCTAATTGTCATGAATAAACTGAAAAAATCCCCCCGGACACAAAGACGGAATGCAGGCATCTATGTAGAAAATAATAATATTTGTAACATTTTAATCCATTTATTTTTCATATGTAAAGGTATTTGTGTATTGATGTACATCCTGTGTGTATTAAGCGTTTGAACCTGCATAGGCACTAATGCGCTCTGTGCTACACTTTAGAATAGATTTTAGTCTATTTCAGTTTCTCAAAATAGCAACGCACCAACAATGCGACCTGACACACCTCCATTATAGACCGGCACACCCATGAGTCCACAGAGTGGTGCAAATGGATTTGCTATCTAAACAATATGCCGCAAAACGTGAAAATCAGGGTTGTGCTGGTCTGAAAATAGCAACAAATCGTGCCAAACACATTGTGCACCTTATTCATTCATAATGGTCTTAAAAATGTCTTCAAAAGTCTTGGTCAAACCTGCAGAAGCCCTGCTTTTATTACTTCCACATTCAGTACAGTAAAAAATGCTGCTTCTTCTTTTTTTACAGTAGTATATATCATAAGTGAAGTAAAATGATGGTTTCATTTCTGTTTTTATTTTAAATACAGGTTTCCGTCCATACACTTTGGAAAGCTGTATGGAACAGTAATGGCTCTTTCGGCTGTGGTTTCGCTGCTGCAGTATCCCTGCTTTGCTCTCATTAAAGGGACTTTGGGTGGAGACCCTCTTTATGTAAGCTTCCCAATGCTTTCAATGTGTCTTTTCCACAAGTACACGCACATTAACAACATTTCACACACACAAAAAAGGCCTATTGTCTAAATGTCAATCCTGTAGTGATTTATGAAGCACTCACACACAAAAAAGTCATTTCCAAAGCCATTACAGTAGATTTAAATTCATATCATACCATCTTTAACTATGTGCATCCATGAGGAATAACATTTGAAATTACTGGATTTTGTTTTGATGACTATGAACACAGAAAACAAAACTTTTCTAACCTTCCAGTGGAGATCATGTTTTGGCTTTAATAGTAGTTAATGTTTCTTTGAATATTTATCTAACATTAGCCTTATCATGTCTGCCAGGCTTTTCTCCTTTTGATTTGTAAGTAAAAGTGGGAGGCAAGATAAGATACAGCTGTTCTTGAAAGTTAGGAAATATTTGTTTGGCAGATACAGATTCTGCATATTTGTCATGTTTTTAGAGTCAGATGTTTGAAACTGCTCTCTTCTGTTCAAGTTTCTTCAAACAGGCACTCATTTTGACAAAAAAGATAACATATACAGTCAAATCTAAAATTAATCAGACACCATAGATTTTACTGGTTTAGTTTTTACTGATGGGTGCAGGACATTGTAGCACAATTACGTACAGTATGTGAAGATAGCACAGGTTTCCTATGGGTCATGGCATTTCTGGAATATCATGCAATTTTAAAGGTTTTAATCCACATATTGAAATTCAGTGTTTTTGTTTTTGTCCTAGTGTATAAGGGATTTTTGTTTGTTGATTTTTGTTAAGGATAAAAGGGATTTTTGTTTGTTTTGGTTTAAATTGTAGTTTCCATTAATCAGCATGTAATCGGCTCTATTTTAACGATCTAGGTGCAAAGTCTAAAGTGTGTGGCGCAAAAGCATTAAGGGCATGTTTACTTTACTTTGACTCTTTACTCCTTTACTTTTACTCTACTCTTTACTTTTCTCATTTACTTTCGTGGATATAGAAACAGTGTTGTACGCACTCCACTGAAGACATCCGTTAGCCTACATATTTAGTTTTGTTTGTTAAGCTCAAAGATTTATCATTCATTCATTCTTTTTTTTCGGCTTAGTCCTTTTATTAATCTGGGGTCGCCACAGCGGAATAAGCCGCCAACTTATGCAGCATATGTTTTACGCAGTGGATGCCCTTCCACCTGTAACCCATCACTAGGAAACCCCCATACACTCTTATTCACACATACACTACGGACAATTTAGATTACCCAATTCACCTATAGCACTTGTTGGGAAAACCGGAGCACCCGGAGGAAACTTCACACAGAAATGCCAATTGACCAAGCCGAGGCTCGAACCAGCAACCTTTTTGCTGTGAGGCGATTGTGCAACCCACTGTGCCACTTTGAGGTCCTACAAAGATTAGTTTCAAAACTACTTTTAAATTCAGTTTTAATTTCCAGCAAAGGAATAAATGAACAATAATAACGTGGATAACGTTGTATACTATAACGAAGAGTTATATCCAAACACACGTCCTATTCTTATGCCCTATATGGTGATGTATCTCCAAAACCCGACAGGTGGACAAATTTAAACTTGTTTTTATTAAAACAAATATAAATATGTATATAATAAATATTACTGCTAATAATAATAACATTAAAATAAAAATGCAAATTGTAATGAATAAACTGAAATAATACCCCCGGACACAAAGACGGAATGCAGGCATCTATGTAGAAAACAATAATATTTGTAACATTTTAATCCATTTATTTTTCATATGTAAAGATATTTGTGTATTGAAGTACATCCTGTGTGTATTAAGCGTTTGAACCTGCATAGGCACTAATGTGCTCTGTGCTACACTTTAGAACAGATTTCAGTCTATTTCAGTTTCTCAAAATAGCAACGTACCAACAATGCGACTTGACACACCTCCATTATAGACCGGCACACCCATGAGTCCACAGAGTGGCGCAAATGGATTTGCTATTTAAACAATATGCTGCAAAACGTGAAAATCAGGGTTTTGCTGGTCTGAAAATAGCAACAAATCATGCCACACATTGTGTGCCTTATTGCTCCGGGTGTATGATAGGACCCTATGTTTCTACACCTTATTTTCTTACATAATTCCACAAAATCAAACTGAGCTGAAATGTAGAGAATAAAACATACATGAGAGATAATAAGTAACTAAATCAGAAACAGGTGCGCAGAATAATCAGTTACCACAGCAACAAAAGAGAACATACCTACTGTACATAGAAACCTAGGAACCAACAGATCTCAGAAGACATCAGAAACAAAGAAAGTAAACTTCAAAATGAAAGTCCATTGTTTTGGTTAGACTTCTTTTAAGCTCTATTTTTATTCCTTTCATGCTCATCAATTGGCAATCACTGAAGTCAAATGCAGTCAACAGACTGTACCTTTTAGCTAAGGATAACATGTCAAGATAATGTACATTATAAAAGCTTTGGTTTCAAAATGACCACATCACAGAACTTTTAAGAACTAAATGACAGAAAAGCTAAATATAAAGTTAAAGTAAAACTACTATTGAGCTATCAAGTATAGGAGAGGCAGAACTTCACAGCCAAACAAATAGTAAGTTTCTCTGTACTTTTGAGGTAAATCTGAGGTAAAGTCATGCAAATATTTAAATATTGTTATTGAACTTATTATTTTAATATTATATTATTAATATAGAGCGACACAGTGGCTCCTCACAGCAAGAAGATGGTTAGAGTCCCAGCTGGGTCAATTGGCATTTCTGTGTGGAGTTTGCATGTTCTCCCCATGTTCACCTGGGTTTTTTCCAGGTGCTCCGATTTCCCCCACAGTCCAAAGACATGTGGTTTAGATGAATTGAATAAGCTTAATTGACTGTAGTGTATGGATGTTTCCCTGTACTGGGTTACAGCTGGAAGGCCATCTGCTGTGTAAAACATATGCTGAATAAGTTGTCGGTTCATTCAGCTGTGGCTACCCCTGATTAATAAAGCGACTAAGCTGAAGGAAATTGAAATGAAGTGATTTTAATATCATATAATTAATATAAGCAAAACAGTAGCCTTTTTTCCATTCATCATTAGATGTCATGGAATTTTAGCTTTTTAGTCTGTGAAAGGAATTTGATATTTGGCTTAAAGTTGGAACCTTGAACGTAACAGTTCTCTATATATATAGTGGACTAAAAAGGAACAGGAAGTGAAGAAACTGTTGCAGTAAGTCTGAGGAAATATAGAAGTTAAGGTTTGCATGAATCTGGTTGACAACAGTGACTACAGGCTGTACTTTTCTATGAAAGCTGTCTGACATTATCAAGATGCATTTTTTCAGACACAATTTAACTTTGCTTAGAACTCCTCTTGAGTTCTTGTCCATTTTTATTACCAGCTAGTAGTGTATAAACTGCAATAATGTGAGAAAAGATGAAGATGTCTATCTAATCTTTTGTTTGACTGTACAGTACAGCTCTTGTTTCAGATCAGTAGTGTTGACTAAATTGTAATAATTCACTTCTGTAGGTGAACATCGGTCTGACTGTTCTGAGTCTCCTGGCTTTCATCAACCCTCTGTATGTTTACCTGCACTGTCGGCGTCAGACAGCCCAGCGAAGAGCTTCCAACAAAACATCATCTTCATGAGGCCTCCAGGCACAAGGGAATATTAGCCTGACCTCCGACCTTCAAAACTGCTTTCTCTTACATGCTAGTTTTCTTCAGAAGGCTACACACAAAAATGTGTGGTGGTAAGAAATGTTTTACTAACCTTTCACTGAGCTGTCTTTGCGGTGGTTAACTCTTGACCCCATGGTGGTATGCAGTGTGTCATTAGTGCTGATTAAAGCAGGAAATGTACTGCTGCTACACCCTACTTACTAATAATCTCAAGTATGACAATGGCCACTTAAGATGTAGATGCGCAGGCATGTTCACACTGTAAACACATTGTACAGTTGAACAGAAAAGTACTGGACATTTTCTGCCAGTACATTTTCCGTTAAGTTCAAAACAATATGGAAAGTATTTACATAGTATATCATACTATTTTTTTAAAACAGTATTAAAACATTTTCTTATAATAGACAACTGTTCAACAGAAACTATTTTTGTTGTAAAAAAAACAGAAGAAGAATGTGAACAAGAATGTGAATATTTCTGTAAAACTAGAGATATTCATAAAGGGACCACCGTTAAATATATCTATACAGTATATGTGATATGACATGGATATTTTGACCAAACTGAAAGAAATGTCTGCAAATGTATCTCTTAACAGGTAAATATTTAATGTGTCTTGATATTATTGCTGTTACTGTCAATTGAGCACTTAACTCCGTTTGAGTAAAGAAAACTGTAGCATTAGCTTCTCCTGCAATGTTTACATGCTGTAAGAACCATTTGGTCGGTTATAGGGACCTCTGCTGGACATTGCACGAAACACGTCCTCGTCTGACCAACAACTTCCCCAAATTATTTGCTGTTTGTACGATGTTCTTTTGAAATATATCAGTATTACTCCAAATAAAGGGACTTTTTATAAGACATTTTGTGCAGTCAGTTGAATTGGTTTGTGTCAGTTCTTGATGTCCAGTCTGCACAATATGTTTTATGAATGTTTAGTTATGCCGTGAGAACGTAATTTTGTAATGCTTGTCAACTAAAAATGTAAACATGAAGGTACGATTTTTATTTACAGTATAACCCTACTGTATCATCACTTTTGAATGTCATATGAACATCATTTAAAAATATGTTACATAGTGACATCAATTTGTTTAGGCCTAGATAATTAACAAAAAACATACTTAAATGCTGTGTATATATCATTTTTACAACTTACTTTAGTATTTAAAGGGCACCTATGATGAAAATCCTTATTTGTAAGCTGTTTGGACAGAACTGTGTGTAGGTATAGTGTGTCCACTGTCATATTGGAGTGATATAAAGACAATAAGTCTCTTTTTTATTTCCTGATGTTAAAATAGGATCCAAATCTCTCCCATTTTGAGGCCCATGCAACGTGACGTAGGAGTGCGGTTTACCCACCCAACAAATTGATTGACTTGATACAATTGTGAGATCATCCAGACATCCAGCTGTTTTTGTGTCATCATATATAACTGTAAACCTGTATATCTACAGCACTCAGTGTGTTTTTGACCTGTATCATGCACACTTAACAATCAACTACAGAACATTTTATGTACTGTAGGCCTGTAATCATTGATATTTTAACATTTTTTACTTGTTATTTCATTTAGCATAAATTTTTTTAGGGCGACACGATGGCCCAGTGGTTAGCACTGTCACGTCACAGCAAGAAGGTCGCTGATTTGAGTTCCGCTGGGTCAGTTGACATTTCTGTGTGGAGTTTGCGTGGGTTTCCTCCAGGTGCTTCAGTTTCCCCAACAGTCCAAAGACATGTGGTATAGGTGAACTGAATAGGCTAAATTGGCTGTGTGTGTGTGTGAATGAGTGTGTATGGATGTTTCCCAGTGCTGGGTTGCAGCTGGAAGGGCATCTGCTGTGTAAAACATATGCTATAAGTTGGCGGTTCATTCCGCTGTGGCGACCCCTGATGAATAAAGGGACTAAGCGGAAGGAAAATGAATGAACAAGTAACAAATTTTAGGCATACGTCAATTGACTGCCAATAAACAAAGCTAGACGTTGACCATGGTTCTCTATACATAGCCTGTTACTGTTTTCCAAACATTGGAGCACTGAACAGAATTAAAAAAAAAAAAAATAGACAATTTGTTAGTATGTGTGTGTGCGTGTGTGTTCTAACTACTCACTCGCCTTTGTATATGAATGTGTTAAAAGCAGAGGACCAATTTCGAGTATGTGTAAAACCATACTTGACAATACTGCACTTTATGTCTACCAGAGTGAACCAGCAGATGGCGCAAAGCGTGGTGTTTTTGTGGAAAGCTCTGTACTCATTTATTTACTCAGACTTCTGTCAGGAATGTCTTCAGCATGTGCTGCGTCAA
Organism: Danio aesculapii; assembly: GCF_903798145.1. Lineage (NCBI taxonomy): Eukaryota > Metazoa > Chordata > Actinopteri > Cypriniformes > Danionidae > Danio > Danio aesculapii. The sequence continues at coordinate 12,739,151 of NC_079448.1, read as the reverse complement.
GTAGCAGATTAGAGACCATAAGGTCACACATCAATAACATTTACAACTGCATAATAAGCATATTTACAGCACTATTTACTGTTATTGTTATTGAGATCAGCATACTGTGCTTTATCAAGATAGTAGAGAATATATTTACTAATAATTTTACTATGTACTCGCTATTCACAATGTAGACATTTATTTTTTTTTAGTTTTTAATTAAAATTATGTTAAAGGGCACCTATTTGACCCTTTTTTTAAGATTTAAGAGAAGTCTTTTGTGTCTTCAGAATGTGTCTGTAAAGTTTCAGCTCAAAACCCCCATTAGATTATTTATTATAACTTTCAGAATGTTGAAATGTTCTACTTTGAACACAATGTAGTAGCTGTTTTTGTTTGTTGCCTGTGCCTATAATGCTAGCTCTCTCCGCCCACTGTTCCCATGTGCCTGTCAGAGTGTGCCTCAATCTCAGTGTCAACCTCAGTGTCAGATAATAGCGATGGGCGATACCACAATTTTTTAATGCGATACGATACCGATACTTTTTGTTTAAATTTTTACGATACCAATACCGATACCACTTATTATTTACAAACTAAAAAAATCATTACATGTAAGTAAATATATATATTTATATTTATATATATATATATATATATATATATATATATATATATATATATATATATATATATATATATACATACATACATACTGTGGTGTGTGTGTGATATATACATACACACACACACACATCCATAGTGTATATACACTCTGCATACACATACATACTGTATATACACGCTGCACAGATACACACACACACTTATATTTATAATATTTATTCTTATTAAACTAATGGTAACGAGAGAGAAAGAGAGAGCTGATTTATTATTCTGATTTATTATTTTATTCATTTCTTTATTTTTATTTGTATGTAATCATTATTATTATTATTATTATTATTATTATTATTATTATTATTATTATTATTATACTATATTTTATAATACTATACAACTATTTGCTGTGTTTATATATATATATATATATATATATATATATATATATATATATATATATATATATATATATATATATATATATATATATATATATATATATAAACCCGGAAACCCACACGAACACAGGGAGGACATGCAAACTCCACACAGAAATGCCAGTTGGTCAAGCCGGAACTCGAACAAGAGACCTTCTTGCTGTGAGGCGACCGTGCTTACCACTGAGCCACTGTGCCATCTTAAAAAGTAGTGTTGGTTGTATTTTAAAGGAAATCATTGCCTTAGTGTGTATAATATGCATGTTGAAACATTATGACAACAAATCCAGCAGATGTACTAGATTACATCATGATCAACAAATCTGAATTTATTTTCGGAAGAGTGTGAACTATCTAGGCTCTGTATGTGTGTGTATATGTATGTGTTGTAATCTTTTTCACTGAACGTTCATTCGGTGTGATCATCTGTTTGGGATATGACATGGTCTGACAGCGCCACTAAAATTACGAGAAAGGCTTGCAGAAATAGATAGATGAGGGCGGCTGTGTAAAATGACTTATTGAGCATCTTAGTCAGTGACATGAATGTGACAGAAAGATGCGAAGGCACTAAACATACTATAAATGGAAATACCAGGATTTAAGGAAGCACAACAAAAACATTGGTTAAATAAAATACACGTAAGTGCAATGATGTGGACATAAGACTGATAAGATAAAGAAAAAAAGGGGGAATTTTGCATTTAGAAGTATTTTATGTGCATATCCAACTGATGATGTGTTATATGCTAAAGCAGTGATGATAGTTTTGCCTCACATCACCAATATCTGTGCCAAAATGTTATGCTTGAATACACTACATTCACCAATTAACCAGCACATAAATAACTGTTCATTACATCAGATGCCAGTAATCTGTATTCATCATTCCCAAAGGAAACTACAGAACTAAAAGTGTAAAGGAAGCATTTTCCCATCAGTTATTCTCACCACAAAATAATTTGTAATAGAGCTTCAGAGAATGAGAAGTTCTATTTTGCACCGTCTGCCATTTTCATTACTTCTGATTATTCTTAATCATTGGTTCATAAGCTGTCTATTAGAGCGGTGCCCACCAAGCAATTTTGTATTTGAAAGGCCAACGAAAGATCTAATGGATGTGTACCAACAGTCCACCAATAGACTTGTCATCAAAATCGACAGATTAAAAAGACTTCACATGTGTATTCATTCATTTGACTAGTAGCCGTCTATTAGATTTTCACAGACAGCTCAAATTTATCTTTGTTTTAGCTAAGATGTATACAGTTTGATTGGCATGTTTAAACTATGCATGCACTATGTTTTCACTGAGTGATACGGTAAGATACAGTTCGGTTCGGTATGCTTTTAGAGCCGTTTCCACTGTCAAAAGGTACCAAAAGTCGAACCGTACCGTACCACTTTTTGGGTACCCTTTTGAAAAGGAACCTAGCACAACAAATGGTATCAAAAGGCGGAGCCAGATGTGCAACTGAACGCTATTGGTTTACAGAGATACATCACTAGCTTGTGCGCAAGCAGGCAGAATGAAAACAGGAAGCGCAATTTTCAAATACACAGCTGAGATATTACACTGTAATAATACATACATATAATAACGAGGCATGGTCGACCCGAGCTCAAATAAACCTAGTCGACTTGATGAACAGCCTCAAAGCCTAGAAGAAGAGCAGAATCAACCCTGTGCACCGTATAGTTGTGTACAAGGCTGTCTAAAGTGAATGGTTTCACTTTCTCCAGAGAGCTCGCATGCACGACTATATTTGAAATAACTTCTTGAGCTGATGATAATAACGTGCGCATGATTCTGACATCCAATCTTTTTAGAAACGGCTAAACGCAAAAGTGACGTTTAAAAAACTAAGGAGCAAATAATTTTTTCAGCAACCTAAAATATGAACAAACTGCCATGTTTATCTATTATCAGCACCTTTTGGACTATTATGACAGAATTACTTTCTAACAACATGAGAGGTTTGCACTGACTGTATGCTAAATGTTACGTGTTGTTTTTGAACCCAGATAAGGACTAAATGTGTGCTGTGTGTAGTTTTTCTGTGATTGGTAACATCTCGGAGAATGTAAGACTGTGTATTTGTTCAAATGTGTTGCATTTATTTATTTATTTTATATAATCGCAGATGTTACAGTAGGCTATTTTGCACTATCATCTGCAGTTATAATCAAATCATGTTCATAGAAAGGTTAGTAATGAACCTGAGAACGTAGTCCCGGGGACGTTTCTGGAGACCGCGAAATACGTCCAGGGAGGTACGTATTTTTGCATTTTTTGTTCTCGCGTAAACCCGCTGGAGGCCACTGTCAAACGACTTTCCGCCTGTCTGCCTGGATCACAGAATGATTGACCGTGCGACCGGCCAATCAGCGGGCTGACCCACCCTCCTTCGTCCCTTCAACCCAACCAACGACGATTCACAAAAGCCGTCCAGAAAAAGAAAAGCCCTCGTCTGATTTTTACCACGTTTTCGGATTTTGACCACATTCTCGCCCTGTGACGAACTTGTTTGCTTCATTTTTTGGATTTTGTTTTTGTTGTCTTACCTGATTTCTGGAACCGCTCTGTAACTTCTGGAACCCGGTCGTCGTCGTGGTCAGCCCCTCTCTGCGCCTTGAGTCCACCAGAGTACACGAAGAGCTAACCGGACAAACTGGTTGCAGCGGGAAAGCCCTCCACACGGAGGCGAGCGGCCGGCCGGCAAGCGCCGAAGGGAACGGTGTCTTACCGCCCCGCTGCGTTCGCTTAAAAAAATTAAATGCAGCCGTACGTACCCCGGGCTACATATTTCGCGGTCTCCAGAAACGTCCCCGGGACTACGTTCTCAGAATGAGCCTGGGTTGCAACGAACATTTATACGCAAGTATTTATATTTATAAATCATCTGTTTTGTGAAAAGTTCTTCTCATATGATATCAGAACGACCCATACAGCTTTACTTTTTTTATTTAAATTTTTTTTTAATTTTTATTGGAACTACAAAATCCAAATACAACAAAATGGCATTCAACTTTACAAATTGAGTATCCCACGTGGAAGGCTCAACACAAAATAATATAAAAAATACAAAAATGTAAATGACAAAAACCATCCAAACTAAAGTAAAATTAAGAGTGAAAATAAAAAACACACAAAAAGAAATCAATATTAGACAGATCTCTGCTATGGCAAGTTATATGATTTTTAAGACAGTTTTAGTTTTCATTTTGGTCAGGGCTTCCGAAAAGATTTTAAGTTCTTTTATAAAGACATTGATGGGTTTTAAAATATCTGCATTTATGAAAAAATTATTTGGCTAATGCAAACTGTGCAAAACAGGACAATCTTTAGTAATTCCATATATTACATCTTGAATGAGAAAGTCAAACCTTCAGCATCCACATTCTTTATTATCAACCAGTCTTGCACTTTTACTTGTACGGAGCTGCAAGTAAAAAATATGTGTTCTGTGTTTTCAATTGAGTGTTTACATAAATGGCATGGTGAATTTTCTAAATTAAATTTTAAGTGTAAAAACCTTGGTATATATATATATATATATATATATATATATATATATATATATATATATATATATATATATATATATATATATACACACCATTCTAATAGGTTTTTACACTTGAAAATTAAAAAAAAAAAAAAAAAAAAAAATATATATATATATATATATATATATATATATATATATATATATATATATATATATATATATATATGGTGACGCAGTGGCGCAGTAGGTAGTGCTGTCGCCTCACAGCAAGAAAGTTGGGTCCCATGAAGTAGGTTGGGTCCCTTGAGTCCCATGAAGTAGCTCTAGATCCGAGATGGCCAAAGTTGGCCCATGATAACCTTTGATTAGGCCCTCCATCCCATCTGAGAAAAGAGGGAGAATGATGGGGAATTTTTGGGGGGGAATACCTAACAGAGATTGTAATGTTTAATTTAACATAACTTTTGTTTTTTAACTGTTAAGCTACAACAAGGCAAATTGAAATTAAATGTTGTGAATGAATCAGATTTAAAAAAATAAATAAATACAGTCATTTGATGGATAAGCAGACATTGCAGAAGGCCCTTCATAAGAAAAAGTTTGGGCAAGCCTGCTCTAGATGGAAACTGTTGTTTTGTGTTTACCTTATGATTAAACTTGCTGCACATCCGCCGGTTCCCTTCTCTGAATGAGCAAGTTTTTGCTACTTCTACATTAGGGTAGCATTCAGATGTATAAATCAGCCTTTAAGGGTCAAATCCTGCTTCTGGAGAGCCACCATGCTCACACCTGATCCTCCTAATCAGTGCCTTCATGACTGCTAGAAATTTCCAGGCAGGTGTGGTGGAGCAACACTTTGATGTAAAGTGGCCTTCAGGAGCAGAATTAGACACTTTTGAACTACAGGAAGCCTTTATCTTTCTATGAAATGTCCCATTGTAATTGAATCCTGCTTTCAGACGGTAGAGGAGTCTGTTTTATAATTATCCATTCACTTCAAACATTTCTTTTGATTTGAACTCTCCTATTGATCTCACATTTGTGCTGCCATGATTAGTTCCTGTGTATTTTCATTCTGTCCTGCCGTTTCCAGCTTCTGGTAGAGCGCGTCTTGGCACATTACTGCACCTCCTGTTTACCTTCTTCTGTATGTTCTTCTATCCTAATGACCATTATTTTTTTATGATGGTTTGTTGACTTGTGGGATCTTACTCAACTGCTGAAAGTTTAAGATCAATTGTTGTTTCCAATTCTGAGCAATCCAACTGAAAAACAAATCTAGCATAATCCAGCAAAAAATTCAAGTTAGTTCAGGCTGGTTTATGTTGGTTTTGCTGGTCCCAGATGCCAAAACGTCCCTTATGTTGATTACCAGCAATGCTAGATTTTTTTCTACAAGTTTTGTATTACCATGTTAGCTAATATATGCAACAATCTGCTGGTAGGAGTTCAATCATCTGTACCACTAGGCAACAATTTAGTCCTATTAGTTTTCTCATAAGTATGAGTAATACCAGAGCCTGATGTTGTTTAGTTCTCCCTCTTTTGGGCATCTGCTGTTTTGAAGGTATCTGTTTTGACTTGTGAAGGTCACAGAACTGCAGGTGTCCTCTTATGGCACTTCAGCTGTAAGTAGGCACATTAAGAGTGTTCTTTTCTTGGTGTATCAGTGTTGTTGTTGTGCGTTAAGCCTTGATTTCACAGTTTCGAGGCCTTTAATTACATGCATTGATTTTCTTCAGTAGCCACTCACTATTGCTCATCTTTACTCCATTCTGTAACCCAGCCATCCCACAGAGCTGACACTTTTCAGCTTCAAGACTTTGTTTTCTGTGTCAGTTGCTTTCAATCTGTTCTCCAGTATCTGAATGCTCACTGTTTTAGAAAAAAAAAAAAAAATATGGGAGATAAAACACGGAAAATAAAACTTTCAAAAGCAGGTTGATTATATGCTTCCAGCCAAGAGCATTTACAATTAAATGCATCTTGTTTCCGCTCTCAAACAAATTATCTTCATCTCTCTCTATTCTTTCCGCATAATCATTCCACGTCATAATGAACTGAAATATGACAGGGACAGCCTCTGTATAAAAATAGAGACTCATGAATGAATAGGCACCAGATAGACAGATGATGGAGGCAGTAAAAAGGAATTGAGGTAAATATTAGTCATTGAGACAAACATGACAGGGTGATGATAAAGTTCTCTATTATAGGAAGTGCAAGGATCGTAGGAGTTATGCAAAGGCCACTGATGTAGACAGTGTTGAGACAAAAACAAAGTACTGAACAGGTGGGAGAGTGTTTTGTTTGGTGGCAGAATGTGAAGGACAGATTTTTCGTTGTTTATTCTTAATTTTATAGACATGACATCTATTTATTGGACTAGGATATCTCACAGATGTTTTCTGACCATTGCTTATATCCTCTTTTAGCAGGATTCAAACCAAATTTAACTTTTGGGAACTGTCAGCCTGATCTCACGAGAAAACGTAAGTATTTTACATTTTGTCAGTTTAGTGGCGAATTTGTACGAATTCGTACGAGTTCAGTCGTACGAAATTGTAAGATTTTAAAAAGGAGACGTGGCACCTAACCCCACCCCTAAACCTAACCATCATTGGGGAATGAGCAAATCATACGAATTAGATCGTACGAATTCATATGAATTAGCCACTAGATTGTGTTGGAACTGTAGTTTTTAAACAGTTTTACCAGCACCAAAACTAATTAATGTTCTTTATTTTTGAACATTATCAGTACAAATCTGGTTTGGAACCATCAAAATAAAGAGTTAGCAGATATTATGCAGATAGTCTATTAATGCTCCAGTGAGTGTTAGTTGACAGTAAGTTGCATAGTTTTTTGCAACAGGCTCATTGAAAAAGCAAGTGTGAAACCGCAAATTTTGTGAAATTTATGAAACCGCAAAAACGTACTTCTACATATGTTTGACTGTAGTTCTGTATAAAATGAACGCTAAGGGACAGTATGATGCCAACATCTTTTTTTCCTTTTCACACTAGTGATATTTACAAGGACACAGAAGAATCAATGGTTAGTTCTTGCAGCTTTTTGCACAACTACCACAAAACATCTTAACAGTGTTGTAATTTAATACATTTGCCTTACCAATCTATTTCCATGTGAACAACATTTCTAGTGTGGTCAGTTTGCTTAATAGCTCACTTTAGACAGTGTTGTACTTGTATTGCAGCACTAAAAAGGGCCACAAAAGACATAATTTTTTTTGAGATGCTGACATATATATGTACCACGTTGCTAAAAACACTATTAGGACACATATATTTCACAAAAAAATGAAAATAGGTTGTTTTTGCATTGTTTTGAGCAAATTCGTTCTTCTGGTTTGAAAAGAAATTTTGAAGCAACGTCACGGCCATGAGATCCTTGATACAAAGTGATGTCATTGAGTTTTCAGCATTAATTCATGAGAAAGACTTGGTTTGAACCAATCAGCATGCTCTATTGTGAATTAGACTTTTTTTTTTTACCTGTTACAGTGTTCAGAGAGACGCCACGTTGTGTTGCCAACTGTAACTAAAACAAGTGGAAGAAGAAGAAGAATTGTTTGGTGGCATGGGTCGTCGGTGTTCTGTTTTAAAATGTGCCAAAACAAGTTTTGTTTCCATTTCCCCTCGATGAGAGCACAGCTCATGTGTGCTAAAATGCGAATCTGGTGCCTTTCGAATCTGGAAATGGTAAAATCCAGATTTGCCTCTTGTCTTCTTTTTTTTTTTTGATTGCCCGGTCTCTACGGATTTGGTAAGTGTATGATCAATGTTCGTTGTTTATGTTTCACCAGATGACAAAGTAAGTTACTATTATCAGCAGTAGTCTTTCAGTTTTTGAAGACATACCTTAGTCAAAATGAATTTAGTTACTAAGTTTACAGTAACATCACTACAATATTTGGATAGCAAAGTTTGTCAACAGTACTCATTCAGTTTTTGAAGACATTACTTAGTGAAATGACTGAAGTTACTAAGTAGTTTACAGCAATATTACTTCAATATTATTGACTGAAAATGCTTTGTTGGGTGTCTCTTGTACACCGGTTGTACAACAGTTCCATCAGTTCTCTGAACCCGAAGTGCGGTGTGAGGTGGGGTGCCAGACCGATGTTTTCACAGATGTAGCATGCTAAGATTACAACAGAGACTATTTAAATTACTTATTTGGGACTTGTGAAGCTGCGCATCAATGAATTTGCTCTTCAGTGTTTGGACTTTCAATCTTTCAATTTCAGTGAAAATTAAACCACACTAAACTGAACTAAACTGAACTTTAACTTTGAAAACTGAACTGATGCAGTTTCAATTTACTAGAACTTCTATATTAATCTGCTTTGACACAATCTACATTGTAAAAGCGCTATATAAAGATGAATTGAATAGAATTGGATAGACAAAATCGCATCTTAGTTCAAGGTGTTAACAGGGACCAAAGTACTTCAATACTGTTTGTCATTCCCTACAGCCCTTACAAAAAATTACTGCAGTTTTTTTAAGAATACTGCAGTTTTAAGGAAATAATGCAGTATTAGTTAACTTCTGAAAAGTGCAGTTTTTTGGACACGAAAAAAAAACTGTTATTTAAATATATTGCAGTTTTACTGCAATACAACTAAAGTACTACAATACAACCAACTGCAGTACATCTACTGCAATACTGCAAAGTACTACTAGAGTATAAATGGAATACAACTACAGCAGTACTGAAGTGATACTTCTACTATAATGCAGTACTGCTACTGCAATACAACTGAAGTACTTCTACAAAACCACTATTGTAAGACAACTGCAGTACAACTACTACTTTTCCTGCTCGGTGGACTATAGTTTCCAAATGAGGTTTCAGTACTTCCGTTGAATTGCTGAAGTACTACCACAGTATATTGTATTGCACTTTTCAGAAGTATAACTAACTACAGAAATACATCTACAATATTGCAAGACATAATAAAGCTAAAGTGCATTTTTAATACTTATGTACCTAAGTGCAATACATTATATAACATATCACTATATTGCCCCTCAGTTTATTTAATGGTACTTTAGTTGTACTGCAGATTTTACTGCAGTTGAACTTTATTGCATTGTAGTTGAACTGTGTTTATACCTCATTATACTGCGATATTGCAGTTGCATTGAATTTTGCCACAGTTCTCCTTGTTTAAAGGCTACTGTTGTTGTACTGTTTAGTTCACTGCATTCGTTTTTGCAATTAAACTCTTAAAATTCTAATTAGAAAATTACTTGAATCCAAAAAACATCCTTGAAAAAAGTACTAAATATATTTGGAAGATGTTGTAGAACAAACACAAGTGCAGTACAGTTCTTACCACACTATTGGCATATTAGACTACAGCAGCACAAGTGCAGTAAAGACGGAGTTTACTTGTTTTTACTCCAGTTAACTGCAACTTATGTTGCTGTTGAACTTTATTGTACTGTATTTAAACTGTGTTTATACTTCATTGTATTGCAATTTTGCAATTGTACTTAATTTGACTCCAGTTATACTTCTATACAGTGCGGTTGTACTGCAGTTATACTTCAGTATACTGCAGTTTTTTTTGTAAGGGAGCACTCTGTTGCTAACAACATATCATAGATATATTCATTAGATATCACATACGAACCCTGAGCGTGGGTCAATAGCGCTGCCAAATTTGTACAGGGCTCCCAGGACAAACGTCATTTAACTGCACTAGTCAAGACTAAAGCCAATGTGAAGATGCTGGACTTTAGTGCTGCGTATTGGTGTACTTACGAGCAACAAAGCATACAGGCATAACATTTCATATGTAAGATTTAGTGTTTTACGTTTTTATATGTTACAGACTTTTGTGCTAAACAAGTAAAGTTATTGATGATAATACAGTCACTTACTGCATTGGCCATAAGGCAAAGTAGCACCAACTTGCCCTAAATTCTAGGCTAATACTAGTTTTGTTGCATAAGATAAGCTAACAATGTAAAAGACAAATGACAACAAGATTCTGTGGTGCATGATACTTTTATCATTGTCGGCTAAGTGAAGCAACAGCCATTTTTTAAAATAACGTTAACTTATAAGGGTGCCTGATAACATAGTGCCTGTGTCTCAATGTGCGTACTATCCACCCTAAATTATTGAATATTATAAATGTTATAAACCATTTAGAACGGAAAGGTGGATATGCACATTGAGATGCAGGGAAATCGATGATTCTCACGAATTGTCTATAACGCAGAGATTCATTCACAAATGAATCGCTCCCTCCATTAGCATTAGAAGTGAAAGGGGAGAGAGGGTGTGTTTCAGGACATGGATTAGATCAAATTTAACAGGTAGAGAGGATAATACATTTCCATGCACACAAACACACGTTCTTTGTCAGCAATGCCCATGTGATCACTTGTCCATATCGACGTAGAAAAGAGATGTAACATTGTACTCACTAATGGGAAAACTCCCAATTATAGATGCATGTATATATGTGTATATATATCTGGCTCTGGATGGCCAGTCCGCCACTGCACCTTGACCCCACATTGATTTTAAAGGAGCGCTACCCTGTACTAAAATGGCGGTTCTATTGAAACATTCCTTCCAATAGACAACAATATTGTAGGCGACATCTAATCTAAAATATTTATGACAACCTATAAGCACTGTTTTTGCAATTAGCACAAAATTGCTGATTTAAATGGTTTTTGTCTAGGTTGGTAAGAAGCACATGTACAAAACTGCAAAAACATGTTCAAACTGCTCACTTGCTGAGTACAGGTTGGCAACTGTCAAAGGGCACACATATGAACTGACATAGACACTCAAGAATCTGCACACTCTCCCCAAACCCATCTGTTGCTCTTTAAAGCGTGTGTCACTGCCCCAAGTGGTGAGGGGGAGTGTGGTCATCTGTCTGATTTTGCCTTGTGTGCATGTGTGTGTGTGCTTGTATCTGTGTGTGTCTTCCCCCACGGCCCCCTGTAGTGCAGAGATTGTGCAGTGATGACTGAGCTGGTGGGCTAAGATATGTGTATCTCATGTGGCCTCAGGCTCGCCTGCATGTTTTTTTGCAAAGCACACCATTAAAACAAAGGGCATTTATGACGAGGAGTGGCCTACTACTATGTCTACAGCACGGTTCTGCAGGCTGCGTGTCCCGCCCCACATGGTCCCTTGCCCTAACCTTTGATTCTTAGTGATGAGTTAGCTAGTGGGTACAGATGAAAGTGTGTGTGTGATATTCAGTGTTTGTCTGGTGGTATTTGATAAAGTCTATTGAAGTGAGTAGGAGGAACACATGAATTGTGCATTTTAAGTGTGGATATTTTGTACACACACATAGAGTGATTGTGAGTGAGTGAGTGTATGTACTGGCTTTGGTGGTTTACAAGGACAGAAATTTGTGTAATGACATGAGTATGACCAGTGTTGGGGAAAGTTACTTTTGAAAGCAATGCATTTGTTGTCATCATCTTAAATCTTTGAAACTTATATATTATTTATTTATTTTTAAAAATAATGTTTGTATATTTAAATGTATTTATGTATGTATTAAATCATCTTTGCATCAAATTGTAAAAAAAATTAATTATCACTCATGCAAAGCGTTTCTAATGCAGCGACTATGGCAGGGGTGCTCCACCCTGTTCCTGGAGATCTACCTTCCTGTAGAGTTCAGCTCCAACCATAATCAAACACACCTGAACCAATTAATTAGGATTTGAACAACACTTGATAATTACAGACAGGTGTGTTTGATATGGGTTGCAACTGAAATCTGTGGGTAGATCCTCAGCAACAGGGTTGGCCACCACTGGTCTATGGACAGGACAGAAAACTTGACATTTTCACTTATCTGCCTGCCATTTTTGTCGTGGCCAGGCCAGGTTCTCCCCACTCCCAATCACATGAATCATGCTGCGGTCACACTATAGTTTGAGCTTGCGAAATTCTGTAGTACGGCGCTGTGAAAAGAGGCAGGATTAAACAAGATGATTAGACATTAAAAATAGTGAGCGATTGCTCCATATTTTACATTTCTGTCCAGAGAGGTCATGTTTTGATCTTTGATTGCAGCGAATTGCGTAAAATTCTGACACAAACTTGCGTTTCCGGTCTGACGCATTCGATTGCGTATGAATGGAAGTCTATGGGGAGAAAGGTGCAGTGTGACTGCAGCTTTATTGTGAACCTGAAAGTGACAACGTTTGAGAACCTCAAAAGTACTTCCTAATGACCTAAAAACTAGGATAATTCATCAGCATGAATTTGGAGAAGGATACATAAAGCTATCACAAAGGTTTAAAGTCTTTATTTCCACAGTCAGAAATATAGTAAGAAAATGGAAGGCCACAGGTTTGCCCACGTAACGGAAGGGGCGGAGCATTCGGGCACTGATGTTGGATACGCACGCGAATGCGTCAGACCAGAAACGCAAGCTCGTGAGACAAGTTTTCGTAGTTTGTTGTAAAGTTCAAGCTTGGTGAACTCTGACCTGCGAAATCGCATCACATGATTGCGTGAGACCAATCGAGGATCAAAACATGACCTCTCTGTACAGAAATGTAAAATATGGACCAATCGCTCGCTTTTTTAAGGATATAATCATCTTGTTTAATCTCACCCCTTTCCGCTGCGCCTTACTACAGAATTTCGCACGCACAAACTCTAGTGTGACTCGCAGCATCACCCCGGTCACAGTCACCCTAATCAGCAAGATCTCCCTCACCTGAAGACTAATCACCCCGCACCTACATCGCCATCCCCAGTCATCACTCCAGCCCCATAAACATTGCACTCCACTTCATTCAGTGTCCAGCCTCGTTGAATCAAGAAGTTCCATGTTTATTTCCAGTGTCTGTGTCTCTCCTCCTCCCTAGTGTGATTCCGTCCTGGTTGCATATTTCGCGATATATCCTCTGCGCTCGTATCCACCATCAGTCTCCAGTTCCATTTCATCATCTGGTCCACTGCTCATTTGTGCAAGATAAAGACTTTACCTGTTTGTCATATATCCTGTTATTCAGCTAATTTCTATAAACTGTCATTCATACTCACAGCTCTGGTCTCAGTCCCCCTTCTTTAACAATTATCAGTCACACATTTTATCAAGTCTTGATAACACCATCATGGAGTTTTTCTTTTATTATTTCAGTAAATAGGATTGTAAAATAAAATATTTATTGTACTCTCCTGTTCACTGTGCTTTAAGGCCCAATCCCATTTCTACCCCTTCCCCTTATCTACACTGTAAGAAATGCAGGGTTCCACACAACTCATTCATGTTGTCCCAACACAAATCAATTAAGTTAACTTAACACTTTTAACAAATTTATGTGGATTGAACAAAAAAAATTAGGTAGTTCCAATGAAATCTCAAGAATTGTGTTGTTTTAGCTCATTTTAAATAAGTAGTTTGAACAAGCAAAAAACATTTATATTTTGAGTGTACCCCTCGTTTCGCACGTTCACGTGAAGAGGTTAGCTTGAAGGCGTAGAGCTAAGGGGAAGGGTTAGATAGCCCTTGAAATGGAGACTTTTCAGGTCCACACACAAAACCATGGGGTACAAAAATTACCCAGAATAAACCATCTACAACTGCAGCATGCCTTCACATGGAAGTCAGGAGATGCACAAATTGTTTTGTTTTTTTTGTCATTGTGAATTTTTACAACAAAGAAGAATATGTTTTAATACATTCATAATGGCGTTCATGTTTTACAGTCATGTTTAAAAAAAAAAAAAAAAAACGCTAAAATAAAAACCGCAATCTATAATCCCTAATAATAACTCCTGTATAGCAGTCCCACAACATAGGGGAGAGCGGGGCACAAAGTAACACTTTTTGGTGTTGGTCAAATAATAAACAAAGTATTGGGGTTAGACAAACCATTTGTTTTTTTACCAACAAAACACAAGCCTCTCCTACAAATAAGCACTGAAAGTGTGATCGCCGTACTTATGGTTTCTGTACAGTGGTGCCAAAAGTGCCAGTAGTAAAATTGTTACTATTTACCCCACCTGCGGTGCAAATTGTAACAGACAGGGGGTTAGTTGTAACACATGCTTAAAAAAGCAGATTACACACAATTAATTTAAATCCAGTTTGCTTTAAATAGTAGCTATATTTTCTCGGTACCTAGCTCGATTTATTTTTTATTCTACAAAGCACAGTATGTTTATTTATTTATTGGATAAACACATTTGGATTTATTTGCATTATTATCCATTATTACACAATGCCTTTATTTGTAGTATTAGCAATAAAATATTTTTTGTTTATCAAAAAAAAATCTATTAAAAATCATTTAATTTAAAAAGTTCTCAACATTACACTCAAAATTAAAAAAAAATATTGTGTTAGTTTAATTGGTGTCCAACAGTGTGTGGCTTAATTGTAACACCCTGTTACACCTAACCCCGCTGTGTTGTGTTTTCTTCAAAACTGTCTAGCAGTCACTGTGTTTCTTACATCTTTCAAAATGGTTACATCTTTTAGCCTAGAAGACGGTAATCACAACGATATAAGATTTCACGTTCATACTTTCACAGATGTTTTTAAAATAAAAAAAATATATTGACTATAATAATAAATACTTTTATGCTGCAAAAATGGTTTCTCTTGTGTTTCTCATCCAAATTTCGCCGAACATTTTCAATAATTGGCAAGAAGACATTTGCCGACACTGTGGTGAAAACCTCGGAAGCATGCCATGGTTAACCCTAAGCAAATACCTTAAAACTCAGTGTTACATTTAACCCCACGTTACTTTGTGCCCCGCGCTCCCCTACTTTCATTCGATGACACTCGAGTACTCTGTCAGAAAAGTCTAGTGGCTGGGAATGGTTTTTTTTACAGTGTCTGGTATAATGTTAATGTAAGTCACGTTACTTGTAATGCGTTACCCTAACACTGGGTTTGACATAGTCGAACTCTATTAAGGTGGTTTAGAAGGACATACCTTGTGTCGTCAAAGCGCATAATAATCATACTTAACGGGGTCTTTTCCAGCCTGATCTAATGAGGAAACGTAACTATTTTAGGTTTTGTCAGTTTAGTGGCTAATTCGTACAAATTTCTGTAAGTTCAGTCGTACAAAACTGCACGATTTTAAAAAGGAGGCGTGGTACCCAACCCGGCCCCTAAACCCAGCCATCATTGGGGGATGAGCAAATCGTACAAAATTGTACAAATGAGGAATTCATATGGATTAGCCAATAAATCAAAGAGTTATGAATTGCTTGAGATCGTCTTGTCTTTTCACATTCAGAAATTGCCACAGGTTTCCTGTGAGAGTTGGGTTTAATTTTAGGGATAAGTGTTTTTGACTGTCCTCATAAACCACCTGTACCAACATGTGTTTGTGTGCACGTGTACAGGTTCAAAGTAGTGCTACAGTTAGGAGACATAAAATATCAGTAACATGTAAAACACCCACAAGGACACAAAAACAAATGTGTGTATTTGCATGTGTCATGACACGGGTACACAGATGTGTGTGTACAGACGGGCTGCATCATGCTGGAGTTGGAGCACACTGACCTCAGTCTTGGTCAGGGAACAAAACTCTGACTCAGCGCAGCCCACACACGTGACACTTGCACACAAATGCATACATGAATTTTAAGCACAATGGTTCAGACATGCAGCAGCTGTTTGGTTTTGCTGTGCACAACTAAAAAATGCAGTCTAGCTGAACTGTGGCTCTAGGAAAGTATAAACCAGGGATGTCCAATCCTGTTCCTGGAGGGTCAAAATTCTGTAGAGCTTAAGCCGTGTTCACATTGTACAGTATTTAATATTACTTCACTATTGAAGCTTGTCAGACTTTACCAGTATTTCTCAATCCTTGTCCTCACACTCCTTCACAATGTACATTTTCTATGTTTTTCTTTTCACTTCCGAAGTTTTTTTTTTCTAATTCGTCAATGACTGCACAATGGACTCCACAGGATATTATCTGTTTGAAGGGAGCAATTCAAATGGTATTTTAGTGTATGATATGTGCATTTATTTACAGATGTATATTATGTTCACACTTCTCTACACTCCCAGAAATAAAGGTACTCAAGCTGTCACTGGGGTGGTACCTTTTTTTTTAAAGGTACAAGTTTGTACCTTAAAGGTCCATATTAATACCTCACGGGTACATATTAGTACTTAAAAGTACAAAAGTGTTCCTCTTAAAACTGTTAGGTACTAATATATACTTTTAAGGTACCAATATGGACCCTTTAAGTACAAATGTGTACCTTTTGAAAAGGTACCACCCCAGTGAAAGCTCGTGTACCTTTATTTCTGAGAGTGTAGTAAGAAGACAATCCATGCAAATTCATGAACGAACAATCTCAAGTTTATTGTGCTCAGGTAGAGGGTGCTCAGGTAATAAATGAGAAGGGAATAGGGAACAATGCACGCTACTATATAGATCTGTCAGGTAGAATATGCATGCTGCGTCCCAATTTGCATACTATCTGTCCTAAATACTTTACACACCTGAAACTTGCCTACAGCACTTATTCACAGTTGCTCTTATAGTTGTGTGAATTGCTTCCTTGTCCTCATTTGTAAGTCGCTTTGGATAAAAGCGTCAGCTAAATGACTAAATATAAATAGTATTCGAAAATAGTATATTTAAAACCATAGAATGTTGAAAAGAGTGTGCCAAATGACTTTGTTTGTTTGAAGGACTATTAATTAATATCTAGCCAACTGGAAAAAAATATTTAAATCAACTTTTCCACGTTATACTATTTCATCTGCAACATTAATGTAAACTTATATAAAGACTTGTTAACTTCAAAAGTCATTACCTTCTGAAAGCATTATTATCCAAAGACCTGAGGAGATGTCTGCATGAAAGACTCGCAAATGGCAGATTAACATAATGAAAGAAATGTGGATGATGTGTTGAGATGGTTGACAGGGGACACAACTAAGCAACATAACATCCCATTCATGAGGAAGTAGGGAAGAGCGGGGATGAAAGTAACATGAGATGAAAGTAACAAAGAGATTTTCTCAAAGTCCTGACAACATTTGCTTTCCAGGCAATAACATTTAGCATGCACATTCAGCATGCAACCCTTGATGGGGCTGCCAAATATCACCTGATTTCGGGACAATGTCCCACAGTTAGCTCTGAATTTCTGCTTTTAACTGCAAAAAGTAAATTATTGTAGCAAGTTGTGTTTCTCATTTCATGTGTCACACTAATGATAAATCGACAGGTTATAGTGCAATAACATACACTATAATCCTTAAGTTTGAAATCTCTGAGTTTTTCAGTTTAAAGTAAATCAGGTTTAAATGGCAAGAGTTTACATGGGGACAAAAGTAACACTGTTATTTATTCCCCACTGCTAATTGCCATGCCTTATTTTTTACTTCCACATTAGTTTTCAGGTTTTGGATTTAGATGTTTTGAAAATTATTGCATATTGCCAATATTAATAAAAAAATATTCATACATTATGAGAAAAATTAAACATTTGGCATTGGTGGATTGCTTTTAAAACATTTGATGGAGCTGAAATTTAAATTGAAAATATAGTTTAATATTTTCTTTTTTTTTTTGCAAAAGTAACGACAAAATATGTTTGCAGTTAACATTAATAAGGTCATAGTCAGATACATTTAAAATAAACAAGATTAAGCCGATAAATCTAGCAAATAAAGTTGTGTTACCTTTGACCCACCCCTCTCTTCCTTTCGTCCCTGCTGATGGGGTCAAAAGTAACAATGTACAACTTTTGTTTAAAGTAGTTATATTAGAGTTGATCTACATTGAAACAAAAAACTGCTGGTTTTGAAAGACCACTCTTGTGAGTAAGTAACCACAGCAAAAATATATTTCTGCTAAAAACATTATCTTTTAAAATTAGGTTTTTATGAAACCTGTTATTTTTCATAAGTATGCCAATTGGCATGCAGTAAGACTTCATGCACTGAGCTCATCTAATGAGCTGGTCATCTAAATCAGGTGTGTTAAATAATAGAGATATGCAGATTGTTGGGGCACGAGAACCAGGATTAATAAATACTGGACTATGATCACCATGTCACTTTGTAAGATCTCAACTGTCATAATGCCAGACTGATCAAGCCGCATTTCCACTATTGGGCCAGTGCGAGCCAGGGCTTTAATCGGGCCAGGCCGGGCCAATAGCCCGGGAGGTTGATAAATGAGGCCGAAATCATGTCGCGTTTCCACTGTCGGGCTAGTTGCTCACAGCGCGTCACGCAAACACCGCCCCCAGAACGTCCCCCGAATCAAACGTCACACAACCCGTCACACAACCCGCCCACTTCAGCGGGAACAAAAAACTCAAATTATAACCACAAACACAACCTGGCATCACTACGAGAGCTGGAAGATGGAGAACACCGAAGCGATTGCTTTTTTACTGTTTGTGGTCTGTTGGTGTAAGGCCAGACAACGATCCCTGCATAAGGACATTCAAGTTCGGCGGCATTTACTTCGAACACAGATTTTGGCTGCAAGGCGCAAAAGAGCAGCTGAGCGACGAGAACGACGATAGCAAAACAAATGTAAGGGAAGAAAGCATCTTGTCTCCTCTTTACCTGACAGGAAAACTCCGCCTTTGTACGTAACCCCGCCCCGAAGCCCCAGTTGGCCCTCCTTGGCCCAAGGTATTCAGCGGGCCGAAAAAGGCCGGACGCTGGCCCCAAGGAAGCCCCGCTTTGGCCCGATTACGCCCCAGAAGTGATAGTGGAAACGCGACTGGCCTTGGCTCGCCCTGGCTCGCTCGCTTTAGGCGCGATAGTGGAAACACGGCTAATGAAAATCAAGATGCACCAAACACAGAAACATCTGCAGTATGATGCCATCCATCAATGATGCGTTCTGTAACCCACGTTCTGAAATAATATCTCAGAGCAAATATAGGCTATACAATCTGTAGAGTTAAATTTACTCCTAACATGCCTTCACAATAAACTTGGGGTGGTTTGACGATGTTGCACTGATTGGGTCATCAGGTTTTGATTCAATGGTTTTTGGTTTGACACTCGTTGTAAAAGAAATCCAACTGCAAAAAAAGTGTCTGACACTGCCATAGTATCATTGAGTAGTATCATTAAAACCAACATTCAAAGACCATAGTTTTAAGTCTTAATGATTATAGGAAGGGTGGCGTGGTGGCGCAGTGAGTAGTGTTGTCACCTCACAGCAAGAAGGTCCCTGGTTCGAGCCTCGGCCGGGTCAGTTGGCATTTCTGTGTGGAGTTTGCATATTCTCCCCCAGTGTTGGCGTGGGTTTCCTCGGGGTGCTCCAGTTTGTGCTATAGGTTAATTGGGTAAGCTAAATTGGCTGTAGTGTATGTGTGTGAATGAGAGTGTATGGGTGTTTCCCAGTGATGGGTTGCAGCTGAAAGGGCATTCTCTGCGTAAAACATATGCTGGATAAGTTGGCGGTTCATTCCGCTATGAATTAATAAAGGGACTAAGCTAAAAAGAGAATGAATGATTATAGGAATATTTTAGGATTGTAAAATTTGAACAGAAAACAACAATTCATGGCTGAAATTGTACATCGTGAGCCTTTAGCTATAGCCAAATTTCTACACACTTGCTTGCAGGTTTATAGTAATCATGAAGGATTTGAATAGCTTATAATTTGTGTCAGAGCTAAATTGTGCAGGACCCTCCGGGAACAGGTTTACGGCATGTCCACATGTACACATACTTTTATAAACAGAGTTTATCATGCTTTTATAAAACAACAAAAAAATCTGTCCATATGAAAACACAAAAACTGATTGTTATCAGATTTAGCTCCTATTGGTTCCTACTTTCAATGATTAAACAGGTGGCAATAAACAACAGGGGTGCTCAACCCTGTTCCTGGAGATCTACCAACCCTGATCAAACACACCTAAAAAAAATTAGGACTTGAACAGCACTTGATAATTACAGGCAGGTGTGTTTGATATGGGTTGCAACTAAAATTTGCAGGAAGGTACATCTCCAGAAACAGGGTTAGTCACCCCTGCCATGTTGGCAATCAGAAATGAGAAAACAACTGACGTCATGAGGCAAAAACTCCAGTTTAACGCCCACACAAATACAGGCATGTGAAAATCATCACAGATTCAATTTCCATCCCCTGATAAGCATTTTCCTGTGGACAGAAAAAACTGCAGGATAACACACATGATGTCATTTATGTGTGTGAGTTATGTCCTTGCCATGGTGTGAGTTAGTGTAATCTATCTATCTATCTATCTATCTATCTATCTATCTATCTATCTATCTATCTATCTATCTATCTATCTATCTATCTATCTATCTATCTATCTATCTATCTATCTGTCCGTCATCTCTCTAAAACACAAACACACAGCCTAGTTAGCTTGTGATAATTCTATAGATTTTAATTGTTTTTATACTTTACATACTGTATTTTCTATTGCCCTACATCTACCATATCCCTAAACTCAACCCTCTCAGGAAACTGCTAACACTTTTAAAAAAAAAAAAACTAATTCTGGATAATTCAAAATCTTTTTGAGAAATGAGTAAATCAGCATTGTTCTCATAATTCACCATCTCTTTGTAATACCTGTGTCATAAACAGATTTGTGTTCTGATATGTCAATAAAACACACACACACACACACACACACACACACACGCACACACACACACACACACACACACACACACGTGCGCATGGAGAAGTGGGCTGCCCAAGCAGCTTTACTTAAGGTACTCACATCAGTCATGGTATGGCGGGTTTTCACTCCCCCTATCTAATCCCTGTCAGTGCCAGCACTCATACTTGCAAGTCCAACTCTTTAACCATTAGGTCATGGCTGTCACTGATCTGTGCCACAGGGGAGGAAATAACTGGGGACATCTGAACATGTTAATGAAAATATGGCCTTCCATAGGTAGTCAAAACACATTAGGTTGTATTGTTTTTGTTGTGCAAACAGTCACATACTGATTTAAACATACTGATAGAATGACTTGTATTCATTATAATCGTGTTGTAATTGTTTATAATGTAGGCAATACAGTAGTTTTTCCTCCATAACCTTATCTAAAACCTACACACCGATTTCATAAATGAGGTTGTTTACTAATACTCTAGAGAAAAGAATAGTCATCTATGTAAAACAACCATTATATACCAGTTGTTTAGTCATCCTCCTCAATTCACTCACTCAAGCACACAGTCCGGTTTCCTCCTCCCACCTACGTGCAGCCCGTCCGCCCGCGCGCGCGTTACGCATGAGAGATTCCGCTGCGTCCCGCGTCCGTGGGCCGTTGGTGTTTGACTATAAGAGTCGTGTGGCGAGCGGCGCTCCTCAGTCGCAGTCGACTCGAGCACCAGAGCTGACCGATAGAGCAGATAGCAGACCCCGCTCAGGCTAACTCGCTCTCGGTTTGGATTTTGGGATGGAAACTCGTGCGGCTGCGCGGAGCGCTCGTGCCTCCAACACTCTTACATTTAAGAGTAAGTACAGTACCAACTTTTTATTCTTACAAGTTCTTGTTTAAAGATTCTGCTCAGCTTTGGCATATAGATTGCACTTTTATTTTCTTTGTGAAATTTTAAGCTAGAGAGTTTTCATGTAATGATAGATATGTACTGAAGCTAAATAATATTTACATTTAATTATGATTACATTGACCTTTTTATGTTTTTATGTATAACTGATAGGAATGGTTTTGTATATTTTTGTATATATTTTGTTTACAAATCATCCAACATACCAACATACGTAAAAAAAAGAAGAAGAAAAAAAGATATGTGAAAATAATAGACAACCGTCTAGTTTTCCAGTTGGAAAATCCCAGCTGACCTGATCAAAGTACAGTTACTTCTGATGAGTTCGGTTTTTATTATTATTAATACATTCATTATAATAAAGTTTTTTTTTTTAAATCAAAGTATATAAACAAACATTTTTTATGCTTTAAAAAACATGTTTGGTAAGACCAGTATAGATTTAAACTACCTATAATTTACTTATTTACATTAGGAACCTTATTGAGCAAATGTTAAAAAGCAATTGTGGGAAAAGGGTATGCAGTTAAATTTTCCGCATTAGTGATGAGCAGTGGATTAGAACACCTTGTTCTAGAAAGTTCATGGAGTGACCAGGTCATGGGTCAGGTAATAGGAAAATCTTGTGCAGGCAACATGAATACACGGCGCATGATTAATTCATGCCATGCGTGTCTTTAAGCGCCAGGTTATTGTCTAGAGTCACCGAACCCCATGAGGTGCCCTCTTAAATATAGATGAGCTGCAGTAATTGAATCGGGTTTGGTTTCACAAACCTGAAGTTAATCCAACCTTTTTGTTTCACGCACTCTTAGGCACTGTTCTGTTCTGCCCTGGTTGGACAAAGCCTGGGGATTCTCTGAGTTATTCATAGAATAGCTTTCTTCCACCATAACATCAATGCATATTAATTTTGGTTTCTTAACAAAGCAGCATCTCAAATTGCTGCTGCTACATTAATCCAGCATAATGGATCTGTATCACTCTAGAACTTTTGTTAATTTTGAAACAGCTCATATGCAAACATGAACATTATGTTAAGTCTCCCTGTTTTTTCTCCCCAGGTGGTTTGACTCTGTGGTTGGTGATATGGCTGTTGGCATGTCGCTGTGCACCAGGTCAAGCATGCCCCAGGTTGTGTGTATGCTACCATATGCCCATGACTGTGAGCTGTCAGTCTCAGAACTTCACTTCTGTTCCTGCCGGTGTGCCCTATGACTCCCAGCGTGTCTTCTTGCAGAACAATCGTATCACTGAGCTCAGAGCGGACTCCTTTGGCTTTGAAACACAGGTGTGGGCTTATTTACTGTATGTGTACACATTATACTAAATTGTAAAGATATGCAGTAAGCAGTGATTTACATTTGTTTTAATAACTGATTCTGCAGGTCCTTTGGCTGTACTCCAATAACATCACATGGATCGAAGCAGGTGCGTTCAGTAATCTCCGTGTACTAGAGGAACTAGATTTGAGTGACAATCCATCACTGCGCAGGTTGGATGGGGGTGCATTCAGGGGGCTGGAGCGCTTGCAGAGCCTCCACATGCACCGTTGCCACCTGACCGAGCTGCCTGCTGACCTCTTCCACAAGCTCTACAGCTTGCAGTTCCTCTACCTGCAGGAGAACCAGTTGACAAACCTTCCCGATGGCCTCTTCTCTGATCTGGTCAACCTCACCCACCTGTTCCTGCATGGCAATCGCATTCGGGTTGTGTCTGAAAATGCCTTTCGTGGTCTGGTGAATCTTGACCGACTGCTCCTGCACGACAACCGCATTCGGCAAGTCCATCGCCGCTCCTTCCGTGACCTGGGCAGACTGACCATCCTCTATCTCTTTAACAACTCTCTGCAGGAGCTTCCTGGCCAGGCGTTAAAGGATACGTCATCTGTGCAGTTCCTCAGGCTCAATGGAAATCCCTGGACCTGCGGTTGTGAAGCAAGGTCGCTCTGGGAGTGGTTCCGCAAAGCTCGGATTTCCAGCTCAGACCTCACCTGCTCTTCACCAGCCCCTCGTAAAGGCCAGGACTTGAGATTCCTGCGGGAGCTAGATTTCGCTCTCTGCCCCTTGCCTGACCCAGGTTCCATGGCAGGCACAACAACCACCACCTTCAGCACCAAAACACGTTGGTGGTTCTCAAAGAACAAGCCAGCCTCATCATCCAAGAGCCACTTTCACAAGAGCAGTGAGACCTTGAAGGCCTTCCCGTTCAACTCTGGCAAGAATCCCTCATCTTCATCGACCTCCTTCTCATCCAAGTACGATCTCACAGCAGAGGAGGCTGCCTTACCCAAGCTGGAGCCTGAAGAGTACTGGGCAAACTATGGCAATGAGGATGCAGCCTCAGTTCGCTGTTTCGAACTTGAATGTCCACCAGGTTACGACTCTCCCATTCTCCCATCTTCCTCTTCGTCTTCACTTCTATCCTTCCTCTCGCTCACAGCACTGACTCTCTCTTTCCACCTGCTCTTCGGCTGAGTCTTCTTCTCCTCCTCTTCCTCTTCTGTTATCCTACACTACCTTTCTCCTGCGATCGGGCTTATGCTGATAAATGCATGTAAGCAGCAATGCAGAAAAAAAGGGTGACAAGAAACTGGCACAGAACAACAACATTTATACAACGCATACTGTAAGGTGCAGTGCATACAGAACAACTGAGCCAGGGATAAAGCATGTGTGCACTCTCAGAAGGCTTTGCAACACCAGCTCAAGTCGTGTCTTTCTCTAAAATGAGAGAATAAAGGACAAGTAGAGGGGTAAAGAGGGAGTGATGTGGTAAACGAAACTAGAGGTAAAGATGGCAAGGAAAGTCTCTACACAAAGAGAAAACTCTAAAACCAGCAAATGAAACTGTACCACTTATAAATGACCATCACATTGTCCTGTACATAGGAATTATTCAAACAAGAGAGTGAATATGTTCTAATCATTAGATTAGAGAGTAGGCCTATTTGTAATTTTGGTGGTCTTTGAGCCCTACACCAGATACATCATCATATACAGTGGCTCTAAAATATATTTAGACACTTAAGCTTCAACAAAATGTCTGAATTTCAAGAAGAAGGGGAACAAAGTTTATATGATAAAACAATAGAGACACTGCATTTTGACCTTCTGGTTGTTTTAGAGCAGGGGTGACCAACCCTGTTCCTGGAGATCGACCTTCCTGCAGATTTCAGTTGCAACCCATATCCAACACACCTGCCTGTAATTATCAAATGCTGTTCAGGTCTTAATTAATTGGTTCAGATGTATTTGAACAGGGTTGGAGCTGAACTTTGCAGGAAGGTCAATCTCCAGGAACAGGGTTGAGCACCACTGTTTTAGAGTAATGTGTATAATTATTTGCTGGAACTAATGGCAGATGCTTCTAGCTTTGATTTTGGCCTAGTGTCTAAAGACTTTTGGTGCCACTGATAAAGACGGTAGCTAATGTTTTCATTTGTTAAGTCTGTGTTAAGAGCTTTGGTTTGTGTTAGCTAATCTAAGTTGCGCCGGGTATCAGGTGACGAAAGTCAATGTTTAATTCAACCTGAAGAATTTAGGAAGTGCTTGAGGCGAGAAATCTGTGTTTTCTCTGTTTAAGATAACACCTAGTCTTTCTCTCAGAGCAGGTGTTCAGCTGTTAACAAAATGTCAAACACAGGCATGCCTTCTGTCTGAAAACATGTAAATAAAACCACAGTAAATAAAAAATAAACTATCTTTGACATATTATTGAATGATCTCTTATTGCGTATGCAATCTGCTGGTTTGTGTGTGTGTGTGTGGTCTTGTTTTTATATTACAGTGTGGACTTAAACCTGAATGGACAGGTATATAGGTACTATAGGGGACTTGTATCCTAAATTAAGGTCCCCATGGGTAAACATGCTAATAAATCATACAGTGTATTTTGAAAATGCAGAATCTTCCTTATGATGACTGGGATTAGGGATAGGGTTGGCAAACCAGACGTACTGTATCTGCTTGTTAAGTCGTGATGTACAGAATATTGTTTCTGGGTTTAAGCCGCTACTCATTTGAATTAAAAAAAATATTCATTTATGACCACTTTTTAGTCACATTAAATGAAGTTAATATAAAATCATGGTTTACACAACAGTATCTAGACTTGCTGCATCACAAACAGCAATATTTTAACAATATATTAAAAGATTATCAGATATTAGGCATGGATATATTATACAGTTGAAGTCAGAATTATTAGCCCCCTTGAATTATTAGCCTCCCATGTTTATTTTTTCCCCCAGTTTCTGTTTAACGGAGAGAAGATTTTTTTCAACACATTTCTAAACATAATAGTTTTAATAACTCATTTCTAATAATTTTTTAAAAATTATTTATTTTATATTTGCCATGATGACAGTAAATAATATTTTACTAGATATTTTTCAAGACACTTCTATACAGCTTAAAGTGACATTTAAAGGCTTAACAAGGTTAATTAGGTTAACTAGGCAGGATAGGGTAATTAGGCAAATTATTGTATAACGATGGTTTGTTCTGTGGACTATCGAAAAAAATATATAGCTTAAAGAGCTAATAATTTTGACCTTATAATGGATCTTAAAAATTAAAAACTGCTTTAATTCTAGTCAAAATAAAACAAATAAGACTTTCTCCAGAAGAAAAAATATTATCAGGCATACTGTGAAAATTACATTTTAACTCTTACCCCAGTCCTAAAATAATAGTTATTACTATTATTATATTATTATAGAATTATACAAATACAGTTTTTATATTCAGCCGATCTCTACATCATGACAGGAGCACTTTTAGCCTAGTTTAGCATAGATCATTGAATCAGATTAGACCAGGCATGTCCAAGCTCGGTCCTGGAGGGCTGGTGTCCTGCAAAGTTTAGTTCCAACCCCAATCAGACACACCTGGGCTAGCTAATCAAGCACTTACTAGGCTTTCTAGAAACATCCGTGCAGGTGTGTTGAGGCAAGTTGGAGCTAAAATCTGCAGGACACCGGCCCTCCAGGACCGAGTTTGGACACCCCTGGATTAGACCATTAGCATTTTGCTCAAAAATTACAAAAGAGTTTCCTGTTTCAATATTGAGTCTTTATCACATGAGACCAACATAAAATGAAAAGTTGCTTTCTAATAGGCTGACATGTCTAGGAATTATACTTTTATTCAACATAAGCTCATTCTAAAAACGTAGCCCTATATTTGTTTCCGGTGTTCGCGAATTATGTAGCCAGAAGTACATATGGCTTCATTTCGTATTTAAAACACACGCTATGTGGCGCTATGATGTCGTTCCTTTTCATGCCAACCAGCTGACTACTTAATGAATACAATATTTTTAAACACCTTTTAAACATAATAGTTTTAATAACTAATTTCTCATAACTTATCTCTTTTGTCTTTACCATGATGACAATACATAATATTTTTCTAGTTTTGTAAGATATTCTGCTTGAATTGCAATTTTAAGGCTTAACTAAGTTAATTAAGCTAACTAGGCAAGTTAGGTTAATTCATTTATAATTTTAAAATAAACATAATCACGTTAAATCCCTCACACAATGAGAGAATGCAGGAAATGAATTCAGCAGAGCCTCACATTTCTATCATAGAAATAATCTCTTTATTCTGAACAAAGGAAAGAAAAGGATATATCTAAATGGACAGTGATTATACATTTTAATAAGACAAAAAATACAATAGTACCAAACGCGTTGCGTTAAACTTCCATTAATCTGTAAATACAGCATGTATAGATATAGCTCTGGAGTCAGGAAGTTCTCAGAAGATAACATTATCCTACATTAATTTTTTTATGTATTTTTAAAAGGTAAATTTTACAGTGTGTCGTTAATTGCAGAGCTCCTCTATTAAAAAGAAAAAATTAAAAAAGAAAAAACTCCCCTGCAAGTTCTGAAAGAGATCAAGCCTCAGCCAGGTCAGAAAAAGTAACGCAAAAGTAAAGTAACGCATTACTTACCATAAAAAGTAACTAAGTAACACAAAAGTAACTTTTTTGGGGAGTAACTCAATACTGTAATGCATTGCTTTCTAAAGTAACTTTCCCCAACACTGCTTTTGAGTTGCATTATGGGAACCTGATCTTGGCTCCCACAACTTTTGATGTAGAAAAATTTGACATTTATTGACATTTTTAAAATAGTTTGAAGTGATATATTGTCTGTATCTGTGTAGTAAATTACAGTACAAAAAAACTGGTAATAAGCTGCTTTTTACTTTTTCTGTTAACTCTCCACTCATTCATTGTTTAGTAATATACCTGTACATACACTTGTCAATTTGTATATTTGTATTCACTACTTCTATTTCTTAAAAATATTTATTATTTGTTTTTGACTCTGTAATTCTGTTGCACTGTAGAAGCTCTGTCATGAAAACAATTACCTTGTATGTGTAAACATACGTGGCAATAAAGCTCTTTCTGACTCTGATTCTATTACAACCGAGATATGCAGAAGAGCATCTCTGAATGCACAACACATCAAACCTTGAGGCAGATGGGTTTCAGCAGCAGAAGACCACACCGGGTGCCACTCCTGTCAGTTAAGAACACGAAACAGTTTGCACAGGCTCAACAAAATTGGACAATAGATGATTGTAAAAACATTGCCTGATCTGATGAGTCTTAATTTCTGCTACGACATTCAGATGGTAGGGTCAGAATTTGGCATCAACAACATGAAAGCATGGATCCATCCCGCCTTGTATCAACAGTTCAGGTTGGTGGTGGTGTAATGGTGTGGGGGATATTTTCTTGGCACACTTTGAGCCCGTTAGTACCAATTAAGCATTGTGTCAATTAAGCATGACCACAGTGTCCCCATCTTCTGATCGCTACTTTCAGCAGGATGACTTGCCATGTCATAAATCGCGAAATATCACAGACTGGTTTGTTGAACATGACAATGAGTTCACTGTACTCAAATGGCCTCTACAGTCACCATATCTCAATCAAATTGAGCACCTTTTGGATGTGGTGGAATGGGAGATTCACATCATGGAGGTGTAGCCGACAAATCTGCAGCAACTGTGTAATGCTATCATGTCAATATGGACCAAAATCTCTGAGGAATATTTCCAGTACTTCGTTGAATCTATGCTATGAAGGATTAAGGCAGTTCTGAAGGCAAAAGTGGGTCCAACCTGGTACTAGTTATGTGTACCTAAAGTGGCGTGTGTGCACGTATGTATATATATATATATATATATATATATATATATATATATATATATATATATATATAGAGAGAGAGAGAGAGAGAGAGAGAGAGAGAGAGAGAGAGAGAGAGAAATAAGTCTCAAAGTTAAGTAAAAAAATACTACTAAAATGTTAAACTGCAGTGTTGAGCAGAGATCAGCATCCCATATTGCTATTCATAACCATAAATCAACAGAAATCACCCCTAATCTTACCATTTAATCTCACCACTGTGTTTGAATAACAACGGAGATACAAAACAAATCTTTTCTGTGACCATATCTGTGCATGCAAAACTTTCCAAATAACCCGACCGGAAGATTCTCCAGCAAAGACGCACTCGCTTCATTATCCCACACAGTGATGGGTGTTCTAGGCTTTCTGCTGGACATTGTTCTGCTGTCTTGTGTGTCAATCACTTGCATTCAGGCATTCATGAGCCATCTATTCATTCATCTCTCGTTTCCTAAATCTCATCATCTCCTCATACGCTCGCTCCAGATGGTTCTGTTTGCATGGACGTGTGTTGGCGTGGCTGTGACGTGCATCATCAGTCGTGTGTCATGCCTGAGAGAGTACAAGTGTGTGTGCCTGTGTGTCTCAGACAGCATGAGTGTAAATGTTCCATCTGCAAGATCATTAGCACTATTAATTTAGGGGTGAACAGAATGGGGAGAGGCTAAAAAAAGAATTGAGCCACAAATAACAGCCTGTTGCTATGGACAAATAAGGCCATGTTAAAGTAGCAAAGTACACTACAGTATCTGCACTATAGCTAATGAGTGCATTAGATGGAATGTGTAATAGTGCGTTCCAGGAGAGCTCAGTTCCAGCAACACCTGTAACGGGAACACCTGTTTGTAATTAATTACGAGCTCCTGGAGTTCTCAATTAGCTTTTTCAGGTGTTTAATTAGGGTAATTTAGAGTTTTACAGGAAGGTAGATCTCCAGGAAACTGGTCAGCCCTATCAGATGGGCTGCATCCGAAACCGCCTGCTACTCAGTAGGTACTGCATTTGAATTTAAACGTACTACTCGGCAGTTAGAAAAGTACGTTCTATACAGTATAAGGCCCAATCACAATTCTATTTTGTACCCCCTTCAAAATTTACCCCTGAGAGTTGGGACAGCACTACAGCACCTGCATACGTCATCATATGTCATCGCGATCTCATGCTTTATGTGAAATCAGACGATTGCAACTGCTGTAGTTGTTCCAGTTGTGTTATTTTTTTGATATTTATCTTCAGCAAATCACTGAAGGCATATATCACGTTATCATAACGATCTACTGTGGCAATAAGATCGTAAATGTACTGTGTATTTACACAGTGGCCATATTCATTAATGTAAACTCAACATTATAACATTAACATTATAGCAGACACTGTAAAAAGCCCATTCTCAGCCACTAGACATTATCTGCAGGGCATGCCAGTGTCATCAAGTGTCAGAATTTTGTGGGACTGCTGTACAGGAGTTATTATTAGGGATTATAGATTCCAAAATTTAGCTGTTTTTATTTAGCTTTTTTTTTTAAAACCCTACTGAAAAAAATAGCTTAAACCAGCCTTAGCTGGTTGGCTTGTTTTATCTGGTTCACCAGCCTGGTTTTAGAGGGGTTTTGGCCACTTCCAGGCTGGTTTCCAGACATTTTCAGCCTGGTCTTAGCTAGTCAGGGTGGAAAATGACCAGCTAAAACCAGATTGACCAGCCTGGTTTAAGCTGGACATAGCTGGTTTATGCTGGGCTCCCAGCCTGGTTAGGCTGGTCAAGCTGGTTTTAGCTGGTCATCTCCCAGCCTGACCAGCTAAGACCAGGCTGGTTTTGGCTGGGCTCCCAGCCTGGTTAGGCTGGTCAAGCTGGTTTTAGCTGGTCATCTCCCAGCCTGACCAGCTAAGACCAGGCTGGAAATGGCTGGAAACCAGCCTGGAAGTGGCCAAAATCCCTCTAAAACCAGCCTGGTTGACCAGCTAAAACCAGCCAACCAGCCTAGGCTGGTTTAAGATGTTTTTTTTCAGTAGGGAAGCATGACGGTAAACCATGAACGCGGTTATAAATATATTAAAACATATTTTATATTGTCATAAAAATTCGGAATAATGACAAAAATACTAATTTGTGGATTTCCTTTCTTTCAGGTTCAGCAATACTGCCGCTGTGGCTGGTGTATTCAGGTAAATTTTCTTACCCCTTGGTTTCAAGTGTGGTCCTGAAAAAACTTTGTTCGAAGGGGTATTCACCCCTTCCCCTTAGCCCTACGCCTTCAAGCTAAAGAGAATTCAGACATCCCTACCACTTGGCGTGCACTCACAAAACAAGGGGTAGGGGTAAGGGGAAGGGCTAAGGTGTAGAATTGGGATTGGGCCTAAATGTGAGAAGTATGAATGGAATTTGGACGTACTACATCTGCCATTTTGTCATGGTCACATGACCTACCTGCGTCAGTTGCATCGCTTGACTCCCATTCATGAATTCTCTTGCAGGGCATCATGGGATAGCGCAGAGTGCATGGCATGCGCACTTCAGAATCTCGCTGGAAGTAGTAAGTCATCCGGGTACTTCTCGCACACTGATTTTCAAATTCTATGAAATCGGACATACTGTACTACTCGGCTCGCATACTGACTTTAGCATTCTATATAGCGTGGAAGTATGCAGTTTCGGATGCAGCCATGGAGTGAAGAGGTCAAAATTATTAGCCCTGTTTTGAAATATTACCGTTTAAGTACTGTTTAATGAAGACAATTTTTTTGTCTTGTCATGATGACAGTATATGATATTTTTCTAGTTCTTTTGGAAGGTAGCCTACAAGTATTCAGCTTATAGTGCAATTTAATGCCTTAACTAGGTTAATTAATTTTTTGGGTGCGTTAGCTCAGCATATTAAGCCTACAGTCACAAATTTAAGCTGCGGTCACACTGCACTCTTCTCCCTATAGACTTTCATTCATACGCAAGCTCGTGCGACAAGTTTCACAGTTCACTGTTTTGCATAGTTAAAGCTTAGTAAACTCTGACCTTCGAAATTGCATCACTTGACTGTGTGAGACCAATCGAGGATCAAAACATGACCTCTTTGAACAGAAAAACATGACCTCTCTGAACAGAAGCTCGCTTTTTAAAATGTCTAGTAATCTTGTTAAATCCCGCCCCTTTTCGCAGCACCTTACTACAGAATTTCGCAAGCTCAAACTCTAGTGTGACCGCAGCTTAAGGGGTGATATTTGACTCAGATTTTAAATTTGACAATCAGATTAGAGTGGTAGTTAAATCTAGCTTTTTTCAATTAAGACAATTAGCAAAAATAAAGCAATATATACCAAAACAACAGCTTGAGACAGTTATCCATGCTCTTGTGACCACTCGGTTAGATTACTGTAAATCTATGTGGGGAGTAGCAGGTCTGCTATAGCTCGGTAAAATTGGTTATAGGTTTGATTTTCACTGAACATTCGCGTTTTAGGGATCGCGATTACAAATTACATTGACAGAACCAAACCAAAAAAAGTATTTCTAGAAGATTCCAGTAAATAGTTAGAAGCCAGACTTATTTACTACATGCAACAAGTCTACTACAGTGCATTTGGTAGGTATTCATAGCGCTTCACTTTTTCCAATTTTTTTATGTGACAGCCTTTTTCCAGATTGGATTAAACTAATTTATTTCCTCAAAATTCTACACACAATACCCTATAATGACAATGTGAAAAAAGATTTTTTGAAATTTTAGCAAATTTATAAAAAAAAATTAAAAACCTGAAAAATCACATGTAGATAAGTATTCACAGCCTTTGCCGTGTCACTCTGTCTAACTCCAGTGTTCTTCTGTGGAGAGAGGAGAACCTTACAGAAGGACAACCATCTGCGCAGCAATCCACCAATCAGGCCCGTATGATAGAGTGGCTAAATGGAAGCCACTCCCCACCTGGAATTTGCCAACAGGCATCTGAAGGGCTCTCAGACCATAAGAAACAAAATTCTCTAGTCTGATGAGACTAAAATTGAACTCTTTGGAGTGAATGCCAGGCATTACGTTTGGAGAAAACCAGGCACTGCTCATCACCAGGCTAATACCATCACTATAG
Source organism: Danio aesculapii (assembly GCF_903798145.1). Taxonomy (NCBI): domain Eukaryota; kingdom Metazoa; phylum Chordata; class Actinopteri; order Cypriniformes; family Danionidae; genus Danio; species Danio aesculapii. The sequence continues at coordinate 12,705,749 of NC_079448.1, read as the reverse complement.
TGAAGCATGGTGGTGGCAGCATCATGGGATATTGTGTGTAGAATTGTGAAGAAATAATTTTTTTAATCCATTTTGCAATGAGGCTGTAACACAAAAAATGTGGAAAAAGTGAAGCCCTATGAATACTTTCCGGATGCACTTATACGTCTAACAATATGGTACATACTAAGCAGAAATCAGAAATCAACAATATCTCTTGTCATAAGCATACAGTACACATCAGCTAAAACACTTAAATGTTATTTTCTCACATTTTCAACTTCATTCATGTATACATCATACAAATATATAGGAAAAGATATTTACAGTGTTTTACCTAGATGTAAACCTCTCATTCTAATGTGTGCTCACAAATCTAGGGACTAAACAGACTTACTACAGGGGAGATTTTCCCAATATTTCCATTAATATATGTACAGTTCACAAAATATTGAAGAAACAAACCTACAGTAATTCACCCTACTGTAATTTTACAATTTTAAAGGGTGTAGTACAATCTACAATCACAGAGACCAGACTGACTTACTACAGGTGAAATGCCTATATTTTCATTTAGAATTTTACTGTACACAAATTTTGAGAAAAAATATTTACAGTAAATCACTATACTGTAATTTTAGGATTTTAAAGGGTGTAGTACATTTACAGAGGTCAGGCTGAAATACTACAGGTGAGATTTTACCTATATTTTCATTCATAATTTTACAGGACACAAACTTTGAGAAAAAATATTTACAGTAAATCAACCTACTGCAATGTTATGATTTTAAAGTGTGTAGTACATTTACAGAGGGCAGAGGTGAGATTTTACCCATATTTTCATTTATTTGTTTACAATACAGTTTTTGAAAAATATTTGTTTTCTGTACCAAACCTAAAATTTACTTTACTGAGATGACAGAGCTATTGCCTGTTTGCAAATGGTGCAACATTCTAAAAAAAAAAGAGTTTAAGACTCTTTTATTTGTTTTAAATGTCTAATTAGTCTTGCCCCACCTTATATCTCTGAGCTAATATACTCCTATAAGCCCACTCGTTCTCTCAGGTCAGCTGTCAGCTTCTTCTGATTGTGCCAAAGCTTAAGCTTAGGGGGGATCGTGGCTTCGTTGTGGCGGGTCCTAGACTTCAGAATGAGTTGCCGCTGCCCATTAGACATGCCTCTGTGTTCTCATTTAAATCAGCCCTTAAAACTCTTTTTTTCTTGGCATTTGACACCTGATCTTAATAACTGGTTATTTTAATTCTAATGCCTTTTTAGGTAGCTTAGCTCTATTTTATCTTGTATTTTGTGTATTTTATAGACTATTACGCTTATTTTGTTGTATATTTTCTGTACAGCACTTTGGCTTACTTTTGTGTTTGTAAAGTGCTCTATAAATAAAGTTTGACTTAAATTAACCAGGCAAGTTCGGTTAATTAGCCAATCATTGTCCCAATTCACATACTTATACTACACCCTAAAATTATGTACTTTTTTAATAATGGAAAAGTATATACTTCTGAGTGTGTAACAGAAGAGTATGCAAGGGACATAATACTTCCTTATTAACAGATTGTTATGCTGCTTTGTTACTTTCCGTCAATCATCCCCACAAATCATCCACAGTCATTCAAACAACTTTACTGAAGCCTCTCTACTTGATGGTTGGTCTCGCGTGTCTGCCATATTTGTAGTTTGTTTATACTTTTTAATCAAGCTTGTAGTTCTAAACAAATTCACGTCCAATGTGCAATTGTATTGTGGGCAATATTAGCGGTTAGAGTATAGACGCTTCTACACTTCGCGTTTTTACCAGAAATAGTAAACCATCCGGGAAACTTTTGCTTACTCTTTTCAACATACTATGGTTTGGGACATACTATTTCAATGTTCGAATACTGTTTAGGATTGATAGTATTCAAATTGAGACGCAGCAATAGTGTTTTTGAAAACTGTAAGACAGGGGTGTCAAACTAGGTTTCTGAAGAGCCGTAGCCCTGCACAGTTTAGTTCCAGCCCTGCTTCAACACACTTACCTGTAGGTTTCAAACAAGCCCGAAGGACTTTATTGGTTTGATCTTAATTAGTTTGATCAGGTATGTTTAATTAGGGTTGGAATTAAACTGTGCAGAGTTGTAGCCCTCCAGGAACTGAGTTTGACACCTGGGGTCTGTTCTTCATACGTGGATTTGGTTATAGACAATTTGGCATGATCCAGGATTGTTTCATTCTTCAAAACTTATCTCAGAGTTGTTGTCATAGCAACAGTTCTGGTAGCTCAAACCTGCTCGGGAGCAGGCTCATTTCATATAAACAGGATTAGATCAGGTCTTTTCAAGAAAAAGTAATACTGAAAGTATGTACCGAATTCTGATATTTTCTTACAGTAGTAACCTATAGGTTATTTACTGTACACTTGGGAAAATAGTAAAATAGTAAAAAAAAAAAAATTGTTTGTACATTTAGAATTCATAATAATTAGTATGATTTATTATTAAATAATTAATATTTATGTTTATATACATATAAGTTTTACAATATATATAGATTAAACTTATGCAATCTGCACTCTGAAATAAAATGAGCTGGTTCTCCCCAGGGGGATCAAAGAGAACATTTATTAATATGGACTTTTTAGATACAAACGCGTACTGTTTTAAGATACCTACCCAGCTTTACAATTTGTGTATGATAATAGACATGCACAATATTCAACAGTTTGTTTGTTTGTTATATAGAGGAATAATAATTTATGCAGTCATGCACATGTTTAGACAGCTAATATGACGGTGATTTGATGCTTTGCAGAAGTTGCAGACACCTTTACGATATCAAAATGTTTTTTTGGTGCAAATGAATTTAAAGTTGCAGATTAAGAAACTTAAATAGGACTAAGCTACTATAATAAAGAATATCCACTCTAAAATGTAAAACTAAATAAAATCGCTAAATATTCTTGACACATGAAAGTGTAAAGCCTGCAGCTCAAAACAAGCGTGTAAAGTTATTGCATATCATATTTAACAAACCGTTTACTGTGAATTTTATGCAATTTTGCTCACATGGATAATTGAATATTAATCAGATGATGTCATTACGCTGCTGTGCGTCAGCCAATCGTTGCATTGCTGATCATGATTTCAAGAATCGATAGATCTGTCTTTCACAACACACGCAGCGATCTCAGATCAGTCCATCCTGTCATTTTAATCTGATTCGCGAACTTGTTTGAAGAACCAAATTAGCCAGATCAGTTATCAAGATTAAAAGATCCAGCATCTGCCGAAACATCTTACATCATTTAAGCGAGGTACGAAGAACGGACCCCTGGGCTGTAACGTCTGTCACATTTGTAACAAAGCTCTTTCTTCATAAATGCAAAAATATAAAATAAAAGAAATATTTGTTCTATAGAGAGCCAGCTATTGTCCTTTTAATTAGTATTTTATTTATTTATTTATTTATTATTTTTATTATTTTTTGGTAGTGGAGTTTAATTCACAGAATTTGTACAACGTATGTTACACTGTAAACTTGCATACTATTTTGGTAACATATATATACATTTACTTCACTCATTTAAAATATATAACTTGTTTACAGATATGCTGATAATGTCACATTTATAATACTGGAATTGCTAGTGAATATGTTTCAGGTCAACCCAATGTGTCGTCCCTTGGCACCAGGCATAATTTGAACTCTTTTTGGGCGACTGTTTTGAAGTTTTCTGAAATAATGTGTTAAGTACTTTCAGGGAACTTTTAGCACCTCCCAGATTCTGCTTTAGATTTAGGTTGTCAATTTTTTTCTTTATTGTGCTTGTGACCCCATACTGCCCTAATAATATTCAGGTATGGACTTTGTGGAGGCCATTTTATGACTGTCAGTGTTTTATCAGCATTTTTTCTTTCCAAATGATTTCACTGCGTTAACATTGTGTACTTGTCTAACATCTCAGGATGTGTCTGTTCTTGGGTGTACCCATTTATTAATGTCAAGTTGGTTTTATATTCGCACATTCGTTCAGTAACAGCTTGTGACATGCTCCATATATTGTTAACCATGGTGCTTTGAATATTCGGCCTGAAAGCACATGTAAGTATGACATCAAAACAGCTTTAGCACTATTTATTTGATTATGAACCATGTTGTACTTTGATAGCCACTGGCTGCGAATATGATTTCCCAATTTAGAATTCGCAAATAATACTTTTCTGAAATTATTTTATTAAGGAGAAAGTCTGAATGTGGGAGTATAAAACCAATGTTACCTCAGTAAGGGAGTGTGGCTTGATATCTTACACCTGTTTGAACACAGAGATAATTGTGTCTGGTGTGGTGGTGCATAGTGGAAGGCTCAGGTGATCTTCTTTGGCATGGAGCTCGACAGACAGGCTGTGTTATGTTGAGCGTCTCACCTGGCCCTGACACGTCACTTTTATTTACTTTCTATTTATGTAATTTTGGTTGTGTTAAAATAAATAGTTTGACAAGTACTGGTTAGTTTGAACGAGTGTTGAAATAAGTTACTTCCAAAAATTAATTAATATCTGATTACTAATTACATTATTCAAATTTTGTTTAAATGACCAATAATATGCCTGAAAGTAATTTATTTACTTAATAAGGATTTTAATTAATATTTAATTTAAGATAACTCTTCTAATTCTTTAAATTTGAGTCAAACATGGCCTTTTGCCTTTATTTACCAAATTTAATACTTAAGCAGTTTAATGACAAAACTCTACTTTAGATTTAGATTGTCAAATCTTTCTTTTATCGTGCTTGTGACCCCATACTCCCCTAATAGTATTCAGGTCTGGACTCGGTGGAGGCCATTTCATGACTCTCTGTGTTTTATCAGCAGTTTTCCCCACCAAATGATTTCACTGCATTAACATTGTGTGCTTGTGTAACTTCTCAGGCTGTGTGTGTGCTTGTGTGTATCAATTTTAGGTGCTGTTTGAACACGGAGATTAAAAAACTGCCAAAACAAGTATTTATTTATATTTTATAGCATATAAAAATATGGTGATGACTAATTTCAGATTCAGTACATTTTTTCTCAGCATGTGCAATCATCTTGATAAATGTATCATTCTATCAAGAATAGAATTATTAATAATAAGTTATAAATATAATATATAATAATACATAATATTAAATATAGGGTGACGCAGTACGTAGTGCTATCGCCTCACATCAAGAAGGTCACTGGTTCGAGCCTCGGCTGGGTCAGTTGGCGTTTCTGTCTGGAATTTGCAAGTTCTCCCTGTGCTCGTGTAAGTTTCCTCCGGGTACTCCGGTTTCCCCCACAGTCCAAAGACATGTGGTACAGGTGAATTGGGAAGGCTAAATTGTCCATAGTGTATGTGTGTGAATGAGTGTGTATGGATGTTTCCCAGAGATGGGTTGCAGCTGGAAGGGCATCCGCTGCATAAAACATGTGCTGAATAAGTTGGCGGTTCATTCCGCTGTGGCGACCCCGGATTAATAATGGGACTAAGCCGACAAAAAAATGAATGAATGAATATTAAATATATTATTTTAATATAAAATATATAAGACTATATTTGTAGAACAAAATACAATTACTCTGCTACTTTTAATTGATTTGAAGAAAGTATAGTAATTTAGATATAGCACTGTAACTGTAATTACATTAGCCCTGGCAGAACTGCAGCCCCAAACCAGCATAGAGCCTCCAGTATTCTTCACTGAACATTTCAAGCACTCATTTCGACCATGCCAACTCCAAATTACATCTCTAATCAGTATTATCTGGGTGTATTGTACACTACTTCTGTAAGCTGTGTACACTACTAAATGCAATGACGCATACAATATTGCATATTTAAAGAGAGTGTGTACTTTTGAACTCAGCAGATGGAGTGTACACTAATGAGTACATCAAGGAAACAGAGACTATTCTGTGCATCAAGTAGTGTATGCTACTGAGATCATCGAATAGACTGTACACTATACTGAGTGCATCACGAATCTGTGCATTAAACAGAGTGTATAGAGCTCGTCAGATCAAGTGTACACTACTAAGTTTATCAGATGAAACATACTGTAGACTTTTGTGTGCATCAAGCACAATGTATACTAGTGAGCTCCTCAGATAAAGTTTGCTCTAGTGAGTGCATCAAATGAAACAGACTGCTGTGTGCATCAAGCAGAGTGTATAGTAGTGAGCTCATTAAATGGAGTGTACACACTACTAAGTGCATCAGATGAAACAAACAATTTTGTGCACCATTCACTGTATGCTAGTGAGATCATCAGATGGAGTGTACACTACTGAGTGCATCAGATGAAAGATGTGTGCATCGCATCAAGGACAGTGTATACTATGAGCTCGTCAGACCAAGTGTACGCTACCAAGTTTATCAGATGAAACATACCGTAGACTATAGTGTGCATCAAGCAGAATGTATACTAGTGAGCTCCTCAGATGAAGTGTGCACTAGTGGGTGCATCAACTGAAACAGACTACTGTGTGCATCAAGCAGAGTGTATTAGTGAGCGCTTTAGATCAAGTGTACATTACTATTTGGATCACATGAAACTAAATATTGTGTGCATCAAGTCGAGTGTATACTAGTGAGTTCACAGATGAAGTGTACACAAGTGTGTAAATCAAATGAAAATACTACTGTGTTTCAAGCAGTGTATACTAGTAAGCTTATCAGATGGAGTGTACACTAGTTAGTACATCAGATAAAACACTATTGTGCATCAAACAAAGTGTATACTACTGAGCTCATCAAATGGAGAGTGCACTACATACAGAGTGCAGCATATAAAACAGACTACTGTGTGCATCAAGCAAAGTGTATTCTAGTGGACTTATCAGATCAAGTCTACACCACAAAGTGCATCACATGAAACAGAATATTGCATGCTACAAGCTGAATGTATACTAATGAGCTCAGCAGGTAAAGTGCACACTAGTGAGTGCATCAGATGAAACACTATTGTGCATCAAACAGAATGTATACTACTGAGCTCATCAGATGGAGTGTGCACTACTGAGTGCATCATATAAAACAGACAATTATGTGCATGAAGCAGTGTATACTAGTGAGCGCATCAGATAGAGTGTGCACTTGTTAGTGCATCAGATGAAACACTATTGTGTGCATCAAACAGAATGTATACTACTGAGATCGTCATATGGCATGTGCACTACTGAGTGCATCATATGAAACAGACTACTGTGTGTTTCAAGGAGAGCGTATACTAGTGAGCTTATCAGATGGAGTGTACACTAGTTAGTACATCAGATGAAACACTATTGTGCATTAAACAGAGTGTAATCTACTAAGTTCATCAAATGGCAAGTGCACTACTGAGTGCATCATAAAAAACAGGCTACTGTGTGCATCAAGCAGAGTGTATACTAGTGAGCTTATCAGATGGAGTGTACGCTAGTTAGTACATCAGATGAAACACTATTGTGCATCAAACAGAGTGTATAATACTGAGCTCATCAGATGTAGTGTGCACTACTAAGTGCATCATGTAAAACACTACTGTGTGCATCAAGCAGTGTATACGAGTGAGCGCATCAGATAGAGTGTACACTAGTTAGTGCATCAGATGAAACACTATTGTGCATCAAACAGAATGTATACTACTGAACTCATCAGATGGAGTGTACACTACTGAGTGCATCAAATAAAACCGACATTTATGTGCATGAAGCAGTGTATACTAGTGAGCGCATCAGATAGAGTGTGCACTGGTTAGTGCATCAGATGAAACACTATTGTGTGCATCAAACAGAATGTATACTACTGAGATCGTCATATGGCATGTGCACTACTGAGTGCATCATATGAAACAGACTACTGTGTGTTTCAAGGAGAGTGTATACTAGTGAGCTTATCAGATAGAGTGTACACTAGTTAGTACATCAGATGAAACACTATTGTGCATCAAACAGAGTGTATAATACTGAGCTCATCAGATGTAGTGTGCACTACTCAGTGCATCATGTAAAACGCTACTGTGTGCATCAAGCAGTGTATACGAGTGAGCGCATCAGATAGAGTGTACACTAGTTAGTGCTTCAGATTAGACACTATTGTGAGCATCAAATAGTGTATGATACTGAGCTCATCAGATGGAGTGTGCACTACTGAGTGCATTAAATAAAACAACTTACTGTGTGCATCAAGCAGTGTATACTAGTGAGCAGATCAGATAGAGTGCACACTGCTGAGTGCATCTGATGAAACACACTATTTTGTGCATCGAGTCGAGTTTATGCTAGTGAGCTCAGCAGATGAAGTGTACACTAGTTAGTGCATCAGATGAAACACTATTGTGTGCATCAAACAGAATGTAAACTACTAAGCTCATCAGATGAAGTGTGCACAACTGAGTGCATCATGTAAAACAGACTACTGTGTGCATTAAACAGTGTATACTAGTGAGCGCATCAGATGGAGTGTACACTACTGAGTGCATCAGATGAAACACTATACACAATAGTGCATCAAACAGAGTGTACACTACTGTGCATTACATGAAATAGAATAGTGTGTGAATCAAACTGAATGTATACTAGTGAGGTTATCAGGTGGAGTTTACACTAGTTAGTGCATGAAGCAGTGTATGCTAGTGAGCGCATCAGATAAAGTGTACGCTGCTGAGTGCATTAGATGAAACACATTATAGTGTGCATCAAAACAGTGTATATACTAGTGATCTCATTGGATGGATTGTGTGCATCAAAACAGTGTATACAAGTGATCTCAGATGGATTGTACACTACTGAGTGCATTAGATGAAACAGACTATGGTGTGGATCAAACAGAGTGTATACTAGCAATCTTATTGGATGGCGTGTGAACTACTTGGGGAGTGTGCACTACTTGAATGCATTGGATGAAACAGATTACTGTGTGCATCAAGCAGTGTACAATAGTGCGCTTATTAAATAGAGTGTACATCAGATGAAACAAAGTGTTGTGTGCATCCAGCAAAGTCTCTCCTAGTGAGCTCACTATACTGAGTGTACACTAATGATTGCATGATATGAAACACAGACTATTGTGTGCATCAAATAGAGTGTATAGCAGTATAGAGTTTATCCGGTGGGGTGTACACTAGTGAATGAATGAGATGGAGTGTATAGGAATATATGCATCAGATGGACATCGGTGTTCTACAGAATGAATGGAAGGATCATATATAGTGTGTGAAGTGAGGAGGGGGTTGGCGTGAACGACTGGAGCTGATTAAGAGTGTGCGTCAGAAGCGTGGGGGTCTGCACCCTTTCCCTCTCATCGTCCCCACTAAACTTCTGTTCCAAACTAAAAATACGACCTGCCAGAAGGCTCCCAGAGAGAACACAGAATGTGTGTGTGTTAGGGATAGTTTTAATGAAGGTATCTAAAAAAAAACAACAGATTAACAGTAACTATCAATCGAACATATGTGAATTTAATAGCTATTTTTGTTGTGTTAGCGTCAGGTGTCCATCATGCATCCTCACTTATTTATCAAACTCTCCGGATGAGAGCTAATCTGTGCTGGGTTTAATCATGAAGCTCACACTGATTAAGTCAAATCTCTTATTCTCTGGCCACTTCTATTTTTGACAAGCAAGTTTGTTCAGGCTTTGACTGAGATCATCTCTCCGGCTTTTGAATCTGTACACACACGCACTTGTTTGTATGTAATTTTTGATGCGTGTATGTATTTATGCTGCGAAAATGCTTATTACTAGGGCTGCACGACATTGGAAAAATCTAACACTGTGATATATTTTTTTTTTGGGATATACCTTACAATAGGAATATAATTTCACCAGATGAGTTAATATCTCTATTTGGAAAGAATTTATAATGTTAGGTCAATTGGGATGATCCTGCAGCGGGAGTGCATCTCCATAAAATCTAATAAACAATCTATACATTTCCCAGACACATTTTCGTTGTGCTCTGTGCTATTTGCAGTGCATTTCTGTATTTGCACATGAGTATTTTCATGTATAACAAACTATAAATACAATCAAGAAAATGAAACAACAAAAATAAAGGGTTTTATCATTTCCCGAGTCTAACAGTATTCAAGTACAGTAACTGAATGATAAAAATATAAATAATTCAATAAAATTAATCATAGTTAAGGTCACAAAAGGAACAATTTCTCATACCTGAATGCTTTTAAAATATTATACAATCACAGGCATCAAAAACACATGCAAATGAAAAATTATAATACAAATTAAACATTGCATTAATCCTATGATGTGTCTATTGTGAATTATCACATTGTGATATCGATGCTGAAACGTTTTATTGTGCAGGCCTAATTACAGTATATGCTGCTACCTTACCTTTACCCCTAAATTGAACCCTTATAGTAAACCTGTGGTTAATTTTGCATGTCAAAAGTCCCCATTACGTATTATTTTTAAGTGTTTCGAATTACAAGGACCTAGGTGTTACTTTGTCAACACGGTTTACAAGGACATGTGTCCTTATAAACCACATCAACAAAACAACACCTAGGTCTTACCCATGTCATTATACACATTATACAATGTGTCCTCGTAAACCACATAAACAAGCAAACACCCTCAAGCATTTTATGAGAACTTTCCATAGACATAATGGTTTCTATGCTGCGTTCACACCAGGTGCGGAAGAAGCATCAAGCGCGAGTGATTTACATGTTAAGTCAATGCAAAGACATGAATAGGCAACACAATCTCACGGCAATTCGTAACTTTTTGATTTGGTGGCTAATTCGTCCGAATTCGTACGATCTAATTCGTACAGTTTGGTACGATTTGCTCATCCGCAAATGACGGTTGGGTTTAAGGGTTGGGTTAGGTGCCACGCCTCCTTTTTAAAATCGTACAATTTCGAACGACTGAACTCATACGAATTCGTACGAATTAGCCACTAAACTTTCAAAACGTAAAATACTTACGTTTTCTCGTGAGATCAGGCTGGAATAGACATGCTGCAGTGCGATATACGCGCGAATGAAGCGCCGTGAGTTGAGCGTTTTGAGCAATTGACGCACGTAACGCATGTATCGCTTGTTGTTGAGCGTGTTGTTGGTGTCTTGGGGGAAAATCCTCTTGCTGACACCAACACTTTCTGGAGGAGTTTATGAACTCACAGAGCTGGGTGCACCTTTGAAAAGATCTAGTGGACTCTTAAACAAACAAATCAATGCTGTTTTTCAGCCTTCATAAAGCACATAAATACAGCTATTCTCTCAATAAAATCCATGCTAGCCATTTCGCCACGAAGCTAGAGGCACGAAGCTCACCGGGCAGACAGAAGCCCTGCCCATCACGCAAATCTGCGTAGGTTGTGAAGGGAATTTGAAGCGCGAGTGAACTATTAATGCGCGAATAGTGCAATTTATCCACGCGTTCTGCATCTGGTGTGAACACAGCATTATACTGAAAAAACTGTATATTATATCCCTCTACCCACTGCTTAATTTGAGCCGGATCTTGCCAGATCTTATTCCGGAAAATGTCAGATATTCGTGTTTTGCTTTCCGGTATTTATATTAATGGATCCGGCTTTAACTATTGACCCTCAACAATATTTTCAGCCAGTTGGCTTTCTTATTTTTACAGTCACTCTTATTGGTTGGTGATTGTTTAGCGTGCAGCGAGCAGCGAAAAAATAATTGCATACTGGCCTACATAAATAATATCTGTATTTTCAAAATGATAAAGAGGCAGCCACGCAGTTCATTTTTAAAAAAACTGAGTAAATCTGATTATGAGCCTGATCAAACAAGATCTCGAGAAGATGAAACTGCGTAAATGGATCAGGATAGCGGGAGACAGAAGCAAAGCGAGTCAAGTCAGCCAGCAAACATGACAGAAGAGGTAACTGTGGGCTCTTCTTGAACATTAGACTGAGTGAGTCTTTCCATTATTATTTTTCACTTGGCACATAATAGTGAAGTGAACTGAATAGTGATTGTTCATGCGATTTATATTTGTAGCTACATGTTTTTATTAATCCATGACTGACCTATAACGTTATGTGGCACAAAATAATTAAACAACATTCAGAAATTTCTTTTCTTTTCTTTTTTATCTTTTTTTCTCGTTATCACTGTTTAATGACATCATGTTCCGGGAAATCTAAAATTGTTTGGTGGTTTGTTTTATTCCCTGGTTTTGTTCCGGGAATTATTCATTTACAAATTAAGCACTGTCTCTACCACAATCCTACATCCAAACAATCAGCATTTTAACCATTTCAAAAACTTCTTTCTGTGTAATTTATGAGCCGTTTCCCTCAAGGGGTCAAAAAATGACCCCAGAAGGTCCAAATGCACTTGTATTGCTATACTTGTGGAGGCATTCGGTATCACAATGTAAGATATACAAGGTACACACACTACCTGACAAAAGTCTTGTCGTCGATCCCAATTTAAAAGCAATAAATAATAACTTGACTTCTAGTTGATTGTTTGGAAAAGTGGCAGAAGGTAGATTTCTCTGATGAATCATCTGTTGAACTGCATCCCAATTATCACAAATACTGCAAAAGATCTATTGGATGACCCAAGATTCTCACAGAAATCAGTCAAGTTTGGTAAAGGAAAAAACATGATTTGGGGTTCCATTCAGTATGAGGGTGTGCGAGAGATCTGCAGAGTGGATGGCAACATCAACAGCCTGAGGTATCAAGACATTTGTGCTGCCCGTTACATTACAAACCACAGGAGAGGGCAAATCCTTTAGCAGGATAGCACTCCTTCTCATACTTCAGCTTCCACATCAAAGTTCCTGGAAGCAAAGAAGGTCAAGGTGCTCCAGGATTGGCCAGTCCAGTCACCAGACATGAACATTATTGAGCATGTCTGGGGTAAGATGAAGAAGAAAACATTGAAGATGAAGTCAACGAATCTTGATGAACTCTGTGAGTCCTGCTGGAAGGCTTTCTTTACCATTCCAGATGACTTTATTAATAAGTTATTTGAGTCATTGCAGAGATGTATAGATGCAGTCGCCCAAGCTCATGGGAGTCATACACAATATTAATTCTTTTTCACTGCACCATGACTTTATATTCTAAGCAAAGTCAGACCTTGCTGTCCTAATTAAATAATTCTAAGCATGATCATTCATTTATTTTATTTTCGGCTTAGTCCCTTTATTAATCTGGAGTCACCACAGCGGAATGAACCGCCAACTTATCCAGCATATGTTTTACACAGCGGATGCCCTTCCAGCTGCAACCCATCATGGGGAAACACCCAGACACACTAATTTACACACATACACAAATTTGTTTTAGCATACTCAATTCACCTGTACCGCATGTCTTTGGACTGTGGGGGGAAACCAGAACACCTGGAGGAAACCCACGCAAACGTGGGGAGAACATGCAAACTTCACAAAGTAATGCCAACTGATCAAGCCGAGGCTCGAACCAGCGACCTTCTTGCTTTGATGCGAAAGCACTACCTCGCTGATCATATTTTATTTTGGTAAAATAGTCTAGAGGACTTTGCCTTTCATATAAGCCACTTCTGATACCAAATGATAAACTAGATGTCAAGTTATTATTAGTTGTTCCCAAAATTTGGATAGACGACAAGACTTTTGTCATGTAGTATACACGCGCACACACACACACACACACACACACACACACACACACACACACACACACACACACACACACACACACAGTGGTTTATTTCCTGTTTATCAGTGAGCAAGAGAACATTCTGAGGTGTTCAATCTCACTCCTGCTGATTTCTTTTTACACTCTGCCCCTCCTTCATTCATCACCTTCATCGAAACATGCCTTCATACTTCGTTTTTCTCACTTGTGACTATTTTTATCAATGGTCTGTCACCTTCTCTGACGGGACTGAGAAAGTTGTCATCTCCATGTGCTTGGTTTTGCACGGTTATATCAGTCTCAGGTTAATTGAGTTAGAGCCTGAGTGTTTTTTCCATCCCAAACCACATAAGGATGGGGGATTACTCTTTACTGCCACCTGTTGGCTGATTTTAGCATATTTTTTGTTTTATTAATCTATATAATGCACTTTTATTCTACTAGTTCTATGTTGAATAATAAAAATGTTTGCTATGTATGAATATCAAGTCATTGTAAGTATTTAATTTCTAGTATCCAATCATTAGTGCTAGTATATAAAAATATTGGTCACATTTTACAAAAAGCTTTCAATAGTTAATGCTAGTTAATGTATTTATGAACATGAAATAAGTATGAACAATACGTGTATAGGATTTATTAATCCTAGTTCAGCATGTAATAAGGAAGTTATGCATGCAGATGATACATTATATTTACCAGCGGCATCGATAGAAAAATTATCTGCTGGTTTAGACGAGGAGTTACAATTAGTGGTAAAGTGGGTACAGAATAATAAGATTGTTTTAAATCTGACAAAAACCAAAAGTATTGTGTATGGATCAAACTTTCAGTTTAAATGTAAACCACAGTTAAATTTGTCTGTAATGAGTGTGGCTATTGAACAGGTAGAGGAAATTAGACTTCTTGGAGTTCTTCTTGATAGTAGGCTAAAGTGGTCAAAACAGATTGATAAAATGGTAATAGTTATGGGAAGAGGTTTATCAATTATTAAGAGATGTGTAGAATTTTTACCAAAGTACTGTATCTCTCAAATTGTTCAGGCAATTGTTCTTTCTTATCTAGATTATTGTCCAGTGGTATGGTCGAGTGCATCAAGTAAAGACTTATATAAATTACAGTTAGTCCAGAATAGAGCTGCACGACTCATTTTACACCGCAATAGAAGAGTTAATATTATCAAAATGCATACAACTTTAGGATGGTTATTGGTGAAGGATATGGTAATTGTTTCTCTGCTGTATTTCATAAGAAATATGTCTGTGACAAGAGTTCCAATTGTATTGTACTGTCAACTTTTGTATAGTAATGCTAGTCATCATTTTAACACCAGGGATGCATTAAAATTTTTTGCTTCCCATTTCAAAAACTAATGAAAAGCAATGGACTGTAATGTATAGAGGAATGAAAACATGGAATGAATTGTCATGTTCTCTGTAAAAGGGAAAATATTTTAAAACATTAGATATTTAGAAATGAGCTCAGCATCAGTTAACCAAAAATATCATGCCTAACATGGTATTAAGTCTCAATCTGTGATCAGTAAAATCAGAGCTTTTATATAACTGCTATCACCAATCTTCCAAAAAAAAATCCCTTTAAATAAAGTTTAATCTTTACATGACAGATATTTAATGTAGCTTAATTAAACAATGGCTGTACACTACCTGACAAAAGTCTTGTTGTCGATTCCAGTTGTAAGAGCAACAAATAAAAACTTGACTTCTAGTTGATCATTTGAAAAAGTGGCAGAAGGTAGATTTCTCTGATGAATCATCTGTTGAACTGCATCACAATCATCACAAATACTGCAGAAGACCCATTGGAACCCACATGAACCCAAGATTCTCACAGAAATCAGTCAAGTTTGGTGAAGGAAAAATCTTGATTTGGGGTTCCATTCATTATGGGGGTGTGCGAGAGATCTGCAGAGTGGATGGCAACATCAACAGCCTGAGGTATCAAGACATTCGTGCTGCCCATTACATTACAAACTACAGGAGAGGTCAAATTCTTCAGTAAGATAGCACTTCTTCTCATACTTCAGCTTCCTCAAAGTTCCTGAAAACAAAGAAGGTCAAGGTGCTTCAGGATTGGCCAGCCCAGTCACCAGACATGGAAATTATTGAGCATGTTTGGGGTAAGATAGAGGAGGCATTGAAGATGAATCCAAAGAATCTTGATGAACTCTGGGAGTCCTGCAAGAACACTTTCTTTGCCATTCCAGATGACTTATTAATAAGCTATTTTACTGTCCTAATTAAATCATTAAAAATCAAGACATGATCATATTTTATTTAGGTAAAATAAGCATAATCTAGAGGCCTTTGCCTTTCATATAAGCCACTTCTGATACCAAATGATCAATTAGAAGTCAAGTTATTATTTGTTGTTCCTAAAATTTGGATAGGCGACAAGACTTTTGTCAGGTAGCAAATATACAACTTAAATAGTTATATTCATAGACCTAGATGTATATATTCATAGACTTAGTGATAAGGTATAGCTAACAGTGGTTCAGACCAACCTTATGAAAGTAAGTATAACTTAAAGAGGGTATACTTAACTAAAATAACTTCGGAAAACACATATCAACAATAAGATACACCTAAGGTACAACTTAAGAATGATGTAGCCTTAAGAAGGTTTTAGGAAATGCAATCCAGGCCTGTGCTGTGTCTGAAACTGCATATTTCCACTCTATATAGTATGCTAAAAACAGTATGCGAGCTGAGTAGTATGTCCAAATTCATAGTATTGAAAATCAGTATGCAAGAAGTACCTGGATGACCTCTGGCGACATTCTAAAGTGCACATCCGATGGACACTGCTATCTCAGTGAAGTGACACAACTGATTAGGGTAGGTCATATGATATTTCACGAGCTCCATTCATACTACCCACAGTCATACTATATAGAACGTGCATTTCTATTGGTTGTGAAGTAAATTCAAATTCAAACTACTTACTTACTCAAATAGTAGGCGATTTCAGATGCAGCACTGATGTCATAAAAGTAACCATTTCTCCATAATGAATCAAGTCTTCAAGAGCATGTGCAAAAAATACAACTTTATTTATTGAAACTAAAAGCAGTCTGACAAGTGTTGAAGTGTCTTTAAATACTCAATATAACAAATATTTAGGGTGCATTTATATTTTGTTCACACTATTTTCAAATGGACGGAACAAAATGAAGCAGCTTCAACTGGAACATTTGAAATACGAATGTTTCTCTTTGGAAACGTTTCATAAAATATTTAAAAACATGATGTTGTACAACAAACTGAGGAATGTTTGTGTCATCAAAGTTTCTAGTGGTAAGATGAGTTTGTATCTTTCACTCAGATACTGCACCGGTGTCTGTGCATGTATGTGTGTGTGTGTGTGTGTGTGAGAGAGAGAGACAGAAAGACATAGAGAAAGAGAGAATGTATTGTGTTGTGGGAGATCTTAAGGCCAGAGAATAAAAGCTAGGGAGAAAAACAAGAAAAGGAACAAAAACTATAAATTATAATAAACACAAATTTCAAACAAGAGAGAAGAGAGAAGAAGAGTCAGTCTTATAGCACAAATTTGCATATTTTGTATGAAGAGTTCATTTCAGAATCGTGTATTTATGTAAAATGATGGGTCAAAGACTAAAAGGGGATTGTATATATATATAAAATAATATACAAATATTTTAGCATAATTTGCAAGAGTTACCCATTATCCCAATGTCATTAAGTGTAACAATAGTTTATATGGTCACACTTTATTTTAATGGTCCGTTTGTTGAATTTAAGCTACATTGCATCTACATGCCAACTAGTTCTCATTAGATTATGAGTAGACTGTTAGGTTGGGGTTAGGGTTAGTGTAAGTTCACATGTACTTGCAAAGTTTCTTATAGTCAGTTAAATGTCTGTTGAAGGAGCAGGGTTACACTTTATATTAAATGGCGCTTACACCTGTGAACTTACATAGTAGCTAGATGTGTAAGTAGTATGTAACTACAGTGTATGTACACACTGGTACATAGTATTCTCTTGTGTAAAACTGATGTAACTACACACATGTAACAACTCACTGAATAGTATGTGTAAGTTCAAATGTGTGACAGGACATTGGTAACAACACTAAAAAAAGTACACATATGTACCAAGAATTACATAGTGCTTTGTGTAACAACAATATACTTGCAGGTGTTTTCCCACTTCCACACCTGTTTGCATACCATGTACTTCTGACCACTGTTTTAGAATAAGAATGGCAGCACTAATGCTGCATTAGAAGGTATCACCTTGTGATACCAGTGTAATTACAGAGTGAATCATCAGGAAGTGTTCACCCATTATAAAGTGTAAAATGGTCACAAATTATTGTGTAATATATAAAACCTAAGCCTTTGTGCAAGTGTTTAACAACAGCCAACTCTGGCAAAAAAGTATAAGTGCATGTAGGCTATATAGAAATATACAAATGCCTTATGCTTATATGTTGTTTTAAGGTAAACTGTAGAATCACATCACCAAAGATTGTGTTATTAATGTTACACATTTGAACTTACACATACTATTCAGTGGGTTGTTACGCGTGTAGTTTTACACAAGTAAATACTATGTACCAGTGTGTACATACACTGTAGTTACATACGACTTACATATCTAGTTACTGTGCAAGTTTACAGGTATAAGTGACACTTAATATAAAGTGGGACCAAATATTATTATACATATTTTAAAAATTACATGTGAAATATTTAAATATTTTCACATAAATCTATATCTATTGTGTTCATAAAAGTTATTTAACACATTAAAAGGGCCACTTTATTTGCATATAATATGTTTTCCGTGCATATAAAACCCCTTGTGTACATGTAATTTGATGCAGGCACCACCTCGTCCATCTCGTCTTTGACCCATAAATATTTAAGAGACAACATCTATTCAGAAAGTGATCAAACACTCTCATAAATACCAGAGAGAGAGGCACACATTCATACACACCTTCTCTTCAATCTCTTTGATTTGTCTTCTCTGCATGTCAATCTTATCTTCAAGCTCCCGGATCCTCTGTAAGCCAAATGATAAATTACTATATTTTACAAAAAGAGATCAAGATGTTTTCATTGATTTCATACAAGTGTTTTTTTTTTCGATTTTGACTTGCTTCAGATCAAATAGAATTCAAACCAACAATTCTACTACTGTATATGGGAGGAAGGGTTATCCTAGTTTGCCAACCTACATGCCATAGAGGTTGTTTAATTTCTTGAAATAAACTTCCCATAGGAGCAGTTATTAAATAGAGCCCATACTGTAAGTACAAAACATAATATAAACTCAAGATGTATGTAGCTTGATTGGCAGCGTATTGTGTTATAGTAGAATAACAGTCATGGGATTGAATGTATACCTTGGATACAGTGCAAATCCTGTTCCAAATGTGTAGACTTTATAAATTGGAAACAGGATAAATAGTTAAACAACAGACTGTCTATTGACCTTATTATCTTATTCACTTCCATTAATTTTTAGTCATAAACAAACAGCTTGTTATTCTGCTTGATGTTGAAAACTAGTATTTTCTTATTATTATTATTTTACCTTTTAAGTAGTGTCATTAACACAAGTGAATATAGAGCAAGAAGTTCGACTGGTTGTTGTTGTTTGTTATTCCCAGTGATTTCGTACATAGACAAATTAATCGAAAGTCCTAAATCACAGAAAAGAGCTTACTTCCACATTGCAGCTGATAATGTGATGGCTTTATTCTGCGATACAATCTCCTGCATGTACTTTATGTCTAACTTAACAAAGGGTTCTAAATATGATCATATTTACAGTACAATAGACTTTACTATTCAGGTTCCCTCACTGTAAAAAAAAAAGTTGTTATTTCAACTTAAAAAAGTGTCCGTGCTGCCTTAAAATTTTAAGTTTACTTCACTTAAATAGTTAGGTTGTCTTAACTCAGGTTAAAGCTGACAGGATTGACAATACAACCATAATGGACACACTGTAAAAAGTGATTACTTAAAGCGAGTAAACCAATTGCCTTAAAAACAACAAGTTGACTTTACAAAAATAAACCCATTGGAACTTGGAACTGTTAAGTTGACTTAATTTTTATAATTGCTAATTATAAATGCTAATTGTACTCACTTTTTTTAAAGTCAACTAATCCCTTTTTCCAGTGTCAGACTATTTTAGATCTTTCTTTTCAAATAATTACTGTAATTCTCACAATATTACATATATTGTGCTTCAATAACCTCCTACTTTAAACAATTCCTTTTTAAAAAGTATAATAAGGTCAGCCAAGTAAAACTTTGATATACAAGTTGTCAACACATTCAATCCAGATAAGTTAACATAACTCAAAATATAAAGTTGTTATAACTAATTGGCACATTTTTTTACAGTGCTTATGTCATTCATTTCTGCATTAATTTACTAACAAACTAAAATATGTAGATTGAAATGTGTGTTGATCACATGAACGTTTTACGCACAATGTTCTACCTCCCATGACAAAGATACTTGTTTGAATTCGACTGAGAGTGGAGCAAACAAAAGCCGAAACAAATCTACGACACTGAAAAGAGAGCAATCTGAACAAATGTGTTCTGGCTCTTTTTGCAGATGACAGATCCTGACCTGCTGTGCAGACTGGAGGAGCTCCATGCGCTGTTGTAGGACCAGTGTGTCGGCATGACGGCTCTGCCTCAGGATCTGTCTCCGCACAGCGTCCATCGACTCTGCCAGCTTTGCCCGCTGTCTGTCACTCAAACTCTCGCCCACACAGCTGTCTGGGTCCTGCTGAAGCGCTGCATATAATGTAGCCTCCAGCTCCTGCACCCTCTAAACACCACAAATGCACGTGCACAAAGAACACCATGAGAATAAACACAATAAAACTGCCAGTTGTCATTAACATGATACACATTTATGTACTGTCATGTTTTTTCTTAAGTCTATTAATATGATGTAACATAATTTTAGTTGATATTGACTAGATATTTGTTAAACCTGAATTATAGTTAAGTTAAAAATTATAGTTAAGCCATTTCTAACTAACTAAGTAACTTACTAACTTAATAAATATATATATATATATATATATATATATATATATATATATATATATATTTTGCGTATAATATAAATGCCACACTCGCCGCATTGAGATATGGCAGTACATGTACAGGCAGAGTGCCTTAGTGTCCCAGCAGTGCTGATATACAGCCATATCACACGGCTATGAGTGTGATATTGTTTATACAACAGTTCAATGGCATAATTATGTATATGTATATAGAAAAGCCCTTTTGTATGACCGTCAGAACAGCAGAGACCATTGCCAATAAAAAAAATTTCACTTTTTTTTTTTACAAGAGTCTTATAATGTTTAAGTGATGACAAAACATATGATCTTGCTAACATTTTACGATTATAAAGCTGAACTGCATGAAATGCCATCAGTCTACAAAGATCTAGTAACTAGTCATACAGTTAGGTCCATAAATCGACACACTTCTAACATTTTTGGCTCTATACACCAACACAATCGATTTGAAATGAAACAAACAAGATGTGCTTTACCTGCAGACTGTCAGCTTTAATTTGAAGGTATTTCCAAATCAGGTGAACGCTGTAGGAATTACAGCAGTTTACATATGTGCCTCCCACTTGTTAAGGGACCAAAAGTAATGGGACAGAATTACAATCATAAATCAAACTTTCACTTTTTAATACTGTTTGCAAATCCTTTGCAGTCAATTAAGTCTGAGGTCTGGAATGCATAGAAATCACCAGATGCTGGGTTCATCTCTGGTGCTTCTCTGCCAGACCTTTACTGCAACTGTCTTCAGTTTCTGCTTGTTCTTGGGAAATTTTCCCTTCAGTTTTGTCTTCAGCAAGTGAAATGCATGCTCAGTCAGATTCAGGTCAGGTGATTTACTTGGCCATTGCATAACATTCCACTTTTTTCCCTTCAAAAACTCTTTGGTTGCTTTTGCAGTATGCTTTGGGTCATTGTCCATCTGCACTGTGAAGCACCGTCCAATGAGTTCTGAAGTATTTGCCTGAATATGAGTAGAAAATATTGCCTGAGACACTTCAGAATTCATCCTGCTGATTTTGTCAGCAGTCACATCATCAATAAAAACAAGAGAACCAGTTCCATTGACTGCCATACTGTACATGCCCACGTCATGACACTACCACCACCATGCTTCACTCCTTAGGATCATGAGCAGTTCCTTTCCTTCTCCATAATTTTCCTACCACTCTGGTACAAGTTGATTTTGATCTCATCTGTCCATAGGATGATGTTCTAGCACTGTAAAGGCTTTTTTAGAACTCTAATCTGGCCTTCCTGTTTTTGAGGCTCACCAATGGTTTACATCTTGTAGTGAACCTTTTGTATTTACTCTGGTAAGTCTTCTCTTAACTGTTGACTTTGACACACATACACCTACCTCCTGGAGAGTGACTTTGATCTGGACAACTGTTGTGAAGGGTGTTTTCATCACCAGGGAAAGAATTCTTTGGTCATCCACCACAGTTGTTTCCGTGGTCTTCCAGTTCACTGGTGCTTTAATTCTTTTTAAGAATATTCCAAACAGTTATTCTGGCCACGTCTAGTGTTTTTGCTATCTCTCAGATAGATTTGTTTTGTTTTTTCAGCCTAATGATGACTTTCTTGACTGATAGTGACAGCTCTTTGGATCTGTTGAGTTGACAGGAACAGATTCCAAATGCAAATAGCACACTTAAAACTAACTCTGGACCTTATATCTGCTCATTGTAATTGGGATAATGAGGGAATAACACACACATGGCTGTGGAACAGCTTAGAAGACAATTGTCCAATTACTTTTGGTTCCTTAACAAGTGGGAGGCAAATATGCAAACTGTTGTAATTCCTACAGAGTTCACCTGATTTGGATGTAAATACCCTCAAATTAAAGCTGACAGTCTGCAGTTAAAGCACATCTTGTTCAACTTGATTGTGTTGATGTCTAAAGCCAAAAATGTTAGAATTGTGTCGATGTCCCAATATTTATGGACCTACAGTAACTATAGTTGTTTTTTACAAAATACATAAAAAGTTTTCTGCTGAGCTTGCCATTAAAAAATATTTTTAAGTGTTACATAGAAGTTAATTCATAATATTTCATAGTTTTATTGTCCCACCAATGCTTCTCCTCTAGCTATAAATATCCACCAGTTACACTGCTAAAGTACATATGGGCGTACCAGTTGGGCATGATCCAATGCTTGCTTTCTGTAGTCAAGTTCCTCTTCCAAGAAGCCTTTCTGTTTACTGAACAGCTCCTGTTGATAACATCAGTACACCGAGGTCAACCCCAGCAGAACACACTAATGATACATTTTTAATCGACTGTCATCAGGCCTCATCTTTCACTAGATGAGCTGTGAGAACAAACAGTTCAGCACATTGATCTCAGATGGCAGGAGCGGATGTTCTCACCTTCTCGTTCTCCAGATCAATCATCTTCTGTGTCAGCGCCGCTTCAGTGCTGTCGATCTGCTTCAGCCACTGCTCTCACAGACCAAAACAATAAAACAAAGCTACCGGCAACATAAAAGACATCTCATCTTTAGAGAATGAAGGAGAAGATACCTTTTCACATAAAGACAGCACAGTGCCCGCCTGAATCACCGTCACCTGCTCTTCGTTTCGCAGGTTCTGTCAGCAAGAAGGAGAAAAATGAATTGCTTTGTAGTGAAACACAAGGTAAACAAGTACACTGAAATGTTCAATCCTTACCCCATTATCTCCAAGAATGTCAAGCTTTTTCATGAGGTCAGGAATGATGACATCCTAAAGCAAACACATGTGAGGTCAACAAACAGTAAATTATTTATTATCATACAGCACATGTATGACTTGTTCCAGAATTGCGAGTATACATTTCAAGAATATTCCATTCATTTCCCTTGAACTGGATTGATATACTGTTCAACAAATGTATAATTTAACCAATTATTAATGTAAAATCATGCAAAATGCCTAAATATGATGTGAAACATTTGATTCAGTTTAATTACTGTTGACATTATTGTTAAACTTCTTAAACCACGGCATGTTCCACCGTTTTGTGCTTTAGCTCAAGACACTAACCTCAAGCCAGATACCACATGGCATGTATAAAACTGAATTGTATGCATTTTTCATAATGCTTTTAATAAAGTGAATCAAATATCATAATAACACACTGTGGTTGACAGGTAATTAAACTACTTTTTGTGTAATGTAAACATTTTATAAGAGAAGAATAGCCTAAATGCATAAAATCAGATTACACAACATCACTTGAAGCAGGTCACATTCTTTTTTTCTATAAGTGCTTTACAGGCTGTTATCCCTTTTTTAAATCTATGTAACAGAGTTGACCAGAATGTAGAGACAATGATATGAAGCATATTTTTTTATAATTGAAATGACAAATAATATAGAAAATGTGTTTCATGTGTAATTTTATTAAACATGAAGTAAACACGTAATACAGAGGCCAATTAGACTTATTTATTTCAACATAGCTGATGCTGAACGTGTGATTCTGGAGGCAGAGACAGTCAAAAATAGGCACAATGAGAGTCTTAATTTAATATTTTCATGAAAAATGTCCCTAAATACGGAGTCAAACATTATTTAAAAAAAGAATAACCATAACCTGATATAATTTCTGTTATTATTTAAAACTCTTTTGTTGGTAATAATAGAATTTAATAGACGGTTTATCTTGGAGATGTAAAATGTACCCGCAAATCTTGAAAGTTATTGTTTTTATTGCATTTCATTTTTTGAACCTTTGTTTTCTTGGCTTTAACATCAGTCACTGTTTTGCTTGATAGACTATACGTTATATGCTTGTGTGTGTGTGTGTGTGTGTGCACGGGTTTTTTACCTTAACACCCTCTTGTTGGCAGTGTAGCTGTAGACTACTGTTGTTTTCAGAGGCAGAGATTTGCAGGTTAAAGGCAGGAGAACGGCGTTCCCTCTCCTATTGGTTAAACAAAGAATTGGTGGTGAAATATACATTCATCCTTGCAGAGAAACTGATTTTAAAGTTAAAGCTCACCCTAAAATGAACATTTCTGAAATTCTTCATCCAAACGTAAACATTTCTTTCTTAAATTGAACACAAAAGAATAGGCAGCTCTTCACTCTTCATTAAGTATTACATTAACAGCCACATAAACATTTTCTAAATTCTTCTAAACCATACAGTGAATAACTTGAATTTCTGCTTTTAATTTCAATGCCGACTAACATACTGTACTAAAGCAAAATACTGTAATATTACTATGTTATTTGAAATATCCTTTCATAATGCTATTTTTTATTTTACATCTCCAGTTATTAATTGAATCAATTCACACATGTGCAGTTACATTTTTAATGGTATATACATTTGAGTAGAAAGACTATATCACAGGGGTGACCAACCCTGTTCCTGGAGATCGACCTTCCTGCAGATTTCAGTTGCAACCCATATAAAACACACCTGCTTGTAATTATCAAGTGCTGTTCAGGTCCTAATTAATTGGTTCAGGTGTGTTTGATCAGGGTTGGAGCGGAACTTTGCAGGAAGATCGATCTCCAGGAACAGGGTTGAGCAGCACTATATCATATATACATTATATGATTTAGCTCACCATAAATACAGAACAATAAGATGTACCTTTCAACCATTTTTCAAAGATAATATAATTATAAAATGAAATATTCAACACCTAGCGGGTCAAAATTTTCAAAGGTTCAACTAACTGCGTCAAATTTAAATGTAAACTATATTCAGTTCATATTTCTGTCACACGATGTTCCTAAAAAGCACATCTTATTGCTAAACCTTTAGATTTGTTCATATTACACTAAATGGAATGATACAACATTATGAAACAGAATATAGACAGATACTTTACTAAATATACGGTTTTCAGTCTCTGTCCTTAACCGCTTTGGCTTTTGTTAGTCCCTATTTGGATAAAAGTGTCTTTTAATTGTGTTAATAAGTGACACCACTCTCTCTCTGTGTGTCACATGATGAGTTAACGGTTTTCTACTTTGGGTTTGATATGGGTTGGACCTAAATTCTGCAGGAAGGTAGATCTCCAGGAAAATGATTGAGCACCCCTGAAAAAATGATCAGTAAAAAAAATGTGGCTACTTCAGTTTTAGTTTCGCTTTAAAGCCTTCTAACACTCTGTCTAGTTAATGTGTACATCACAATTTGAGTTAATATAAGTTACTGAGAAATATGTTTAGATCAACTCAGACGGATCAATGTATATACTCAATTAATGTTACATCAAACATTTCCACTAGATGTCGCTGTGTTGTGAAATAGTTTACCCTACAAAAAAAAAGGCAACAGGTTTATCACTTCATGTGAGCTCTGGGCTTACATTTTTTAAGTTTTAAAGTTTTATTTTCTAACATTATATAATGTTTTATTTACATAATTTTATATTCTGATGTCGTAAAATGTGTTTAGTTTTATTACAAAATTTAGAATTTTTTTTTTCTGTGTTTTACTGTAAAAAAAATCCTGGTTGCCTAAAATATTTAAGCTGAATCAAATTAATCTTATAAGTCCATTGAACTTATATTATGTTAAACTTAAACCTCTTGCATAACTTATAAAATTATGTTAAAACATGATTAACTTAGTTTAATGAGTTACAATGACCTAAAAATGTATGCTCTCATGACTAATTGATCATATAATTTTTTACAGTGTAAGCATTAAATGTGTTTGCATGATTTTAAAGGAATCATCTGTTAATCATCTGTTAATATTTTTAAAAAGTCACGTTTTATTTAAAGGTACAATTCTTGTTATTAATAAACTATTAGGTGTAACTTTTGCCTCAAACTATTTTGCCCCAATAAAATTTGTTGATTATTATTATTTATTAAGGTAGTAGCTAAATGTAGGTATTGGATAGGATTAAGGATGTATATAAATAAAGTCATGCAGTATATGCACTTTGTAAGTACTAATAAACTTTACTTGTGTAAATGTGTGTAAATTTCAGTAATATTATTGATTAATACAAAAATGTTCACATGATTTTGATACAATAAGGTTTGTAAAGTAATATTTTAGTAGATATAATATATGAGATATTTGCTTTGTTTACCAAATAAGTGGATCTACTGTAATTGAATTTGCATTGTAAACATTGAATAAAGTTAAAAATGCTGTTTTTTTTTCATTTAATATACAGTGCTCAGTATAATTGAGTAGACCCCATTTTTTGTATTTTTATCAATTTCTCAGTGAATATAGGCAACGTATTTTGGTGCATTAAAAAAAACAGATTTATTAAACAGACATATTTATTAAAATAATATTTTAGTCACCAAACATATTTAAAAATTGAAAGATACTATTATTTTATATTTAAAAAAATCATATTGTCTGCTTCTCTTTTTTAAAATTTGTATTTAATACTTTTCAATAACATAAATTTGGGTGGGCTAATTTTTGGGCCATTATCTTAAGTCATTTAGTTAGATAAGCTCCAGATTTGTCTCCAGTATACTGACTAATCTAATGTATATGCACAAATATATTATTGTATAGCTTCCTATTAAAAATTTGAATTTAAATGATCGATTTGTGAGGGGTGTACTCATATATGCTGAGCACTGTATTTAATTATGATACTGCAAATTGTGTCTGACCCTATTAATAAGCAACTAGTTAACAGTGAGAATTGGTCACTTTACTGAAGTGTTACCAAAATAATATGCATTTGATTGGATCTCTCTTTACAACTAATTAATTTGGCTTATACAAAATAAATAAATAAATAAATAGTCAGTCGGAGTTTTCATTACTGACCCAATGTAATATAATTACAAAGAAAAAAAGTCAAAGGATTAAGCGTAGTGCTATGATCTGATGTTTCAACTCTGTTGCTTCTAACAATTCACACTTTGTGTCAATAAAACAGGTCAACAAGATGCACAAAAATGTATGCTGAAATCTGAAATATTTTAACTGAATAATCTAAAATGATATGTGCAGAAATACAGTGATCTGAAATCTCATTCTCAAAAATACCCCCCCCCCACCCACCCCCCAAAAAATAATAAAATAAAATAATATTCTGCTCAAATCAACTGATGTTTAACAAAATCCTCTGCAGAAATAGCAAAAAATGTCTACAGATTCTGTCTGATCCTATTACTAAGCAACTAGTTAACAGTGAGAATTGGTCACTTTACTGAAGTGTTACCAAAATTATATCCATTTGATTGGATCTCTCTTTGCAACTAATTAATTTGGCTTATACAAAAATGAATAAATGAATTAATATTCACTCTAAGTTTTCATTATTGTCCCAATGTAATATAATCGCGAAGAAAAAAGTTAAAGGATTAAGCGTAGTGCTATAATCTGATGTTTCAACTCTATTGCTTCTAACAATTCACACTTTGTGTCATTTCTACAATAAAATAGCTCAACAGTATGCACTAAAATGTGTGCTGAAATCTGAAA
Organism: Danio aesculapii; assembly: GCF_903798145.1. NCBI lineage: Eukaryota > Metazoa > Chordata > Actinopteri > Cypriniformes > Danionidae > Danio > Danio aesculapii. Next base: position 12,677,599 of record NC_079448.1, on the reverse strand, counting down.
TAAGAAAGTGCTTTTCTAAAATGATATGTGCAGAAAAACGATGATCTGAACTCTCACTCTCAAAAATATTCCACAAAATGCTCACATTATGCAAGCAAACAAAACAGTATAAAGGCACAAACCTGTGTTGGGGGATGGATGATATGCATACTGTACAAGACAATTAAATAATACTGAAACTGTGCATGTAAACGAAAACTGGATAAACATCACACACAAATAAACCACAACATGCGGGAGGTGCAGTCAAAACCAAAAGATTGATGAGGAGTTTCATTCAAATACATTTTATTCCAGCGATATGTATATCTAACAAAACAACAGTGGTATAAATATACAGTTATTAAAATAGAAATACATTTAAAATGCGTACGAAAATATTCTTAACATAACATGAACACACACACAGTGCATGTAAAAGGGGTGAAATGGATTCATGTGTGTAACTTGTGCAGATGTGGACCGGGTTTTGCCGCCATTGTTTGCTGCTGTGGAACCAAAACAGATTCTCTTACTTCCAGTTCTAGAATGCGGAATTCAAGTAGTTCGTTCTGATCCAGAGTGTCTCGAACTTCAGAGCGCAATCGCATCTCACACTGCTCCAGTGATACTATCTACCACACACACAAACAGAAACACACAGTAGGAGAATTTTAAATGTGGAATATATTTGTGCACTTTCTGGATATTTTAGGATATTTAAGGATAAAGGCTGTACCTTTTCTCTGAGCTCCTGGTTCATCCTGATGAGATTTTGTTTTTCTTCCACCCACTTTGAGTCCTGTGTCACACAAACCCACACACACACGAACACAGACACCACTAAACATTACACTACTAGAACTTTCCTATTGATCACTACACACTAATCACATCCACACTCTCATTCAGTCGCGTCACAGACAATCAGTGCAAAATATTAACAAAATATATAAAGTTGTGGAAAAATGAAGAGACTTTTACATAATCCTCAGTTTCTCTCGATACTGGATCTATGATATATGCGTTTGAGTAAAATGTGAATATTTCTTTTATTCTGAAATGGAGTGATATCAAAATAATAGCAAAATAGCTTCAAATAATAGCAAAATAATTTCAAATAAAGAGTCAAAAGTTGTCAAAAGTTATTGACAATATATAGCTTATTGTCAAAAGTTCTTTCTTTTTTATTTGGATTAGGACCTCTCCATCATAAATACATTTTTAAAATATTTACAAATATTTTCCAAATACTTTATTTTAAATTATAATTTGTCTTTTTACTGTAAAGCACTTTAGATCAAAGCTGTGTTGAAATTGTGCTCTATGAATAATGTTTGTCTTACCATGCCATGTCTTTTTTAGAAAATGACAACAGGTTGAAATAACAAATGTTTTGCTGTGACATAATAAACAAATTTGTTATGATCAGAAATAAGGATCATTCCACCAAATATTGCTTTAAATCTTTGGTACTATGTCTAAAAATTAAAAACAACATGTCTGAAAATGGTACCATATCTGTTATTTCATGCAAATTTAGTTTTCAAAAAAATCTAAATGACAACATTTTTACTGTACATTTGAAGAGTTGTATATATTCTGTTTTACAAAATAAAACAAAAACATTCGTTTTACTTAAACACATAACTAAAAATCATATTTAAAGAGAAACTGATCATTTTATTCCACAGCAGCCCCGCAGCCAGCCTGGTAAAAGGGGTGGTTCTTTTTTTCTCAAAAAGTGGACCTTTTTGCAGTTATTCGCCTCATTTTCTTTTTAATTATGAGATTTAAATTCTCCATTTAGTGGCATTATAAGCACTGTTTTCAGCTGAATAGCTTGTCGGATGATCATCATGACCACACCTTTGACATACCAAAAATATTTCCTAAATATTTAGAGTAAAGAAATAAGACAAATATTAATTTTAAAACACAAATTTATTACATAAAATATCATTAGAAGAACAATTTTAAATTAAAAACTGTAGCCTATTGTAATTTATTAGGCAAATAACAAACTGGCCAGCACATTCAACTTTCCTCAGTCAGAATAATAATACAATAATTCCTCGGTCATTTGAATAATAATAATAATAATAATAATAATAATAATAATAATAATAATAATAATAATAATAATAATGATAATAATAATAATAATAATAATAATAATAATAATAATAATAATAACAATAATAATAATAATAATAATTATTATTATTATTATTATTATTATCATCATTATTATTATTATTATTATTGTTATTTAGGGCTTCACGGTTTTTCTAGCCTCTCTTGTAAAAGTGCTTTTTATTGGCCATGTTTTCTTTCAAGTTCAAGGTCCAAGATTTAAAATAAAAGTTACTTGTCGAATGTTTTCTCTATGTAAAAACAAAACAGTAGCGAAAGATGACTTTGATTGTGTCAGATGTTTTCTTGCACATGTTGGACTCATGAAAAGTAATTGTTTGCATCGGCCAAAACTGATTACCTGAACTCACACCAGGATTCGATAGGTTGTTTTTACTATTTATGATGGCATTATAGACAAAATAGGAGCTCTTGTATGGAACAAATTCTGGATCTTTGACAGTGAGGGGTGGGGTCTTCCGAACCACCCGAACCCACCCTGGCTACGGGACTGCACAGGCATATTGAATATTTATGAACATAATGCAACACATTCTTTTAAGGTGTCCTTGTTACATGTATTCCATGTACTTTCTATACTATACACCAGTGGTTCTCTTTCACACCTGTGGATCGATTCTCTTGTTCTGAAACAGGGATTAAAATTGTTACAATGTTGCCCGTTGTTCTTAGTGCGGTTCGCTTTCACATGGCAACGTTTCTAAATGGACCAAAAAAGCTAAAACAAGTCACGTACAAGTAAACTCTCCTCACATTGGTCAGAGTTTCCCGGTTTATTTTGCAGAGTCCCGCTCAGCTGTCATGCGGCCTTATTTTAATTTATGACGATGAGCAATAAGACATTATAAACGAAAAAGCTGTGCTTTCATTTTGAATGATGACAGCCACCGTCATCAGATATAAATCAGAGGTAAGACTTTCTCATACATAGCAGTTGGCTTATGCATTATAGGCTTTAGTTAAGACTGTAGTTCAGTCAATTTTCCTAACGGATAAACAGCTCTCGTTAATATTTCAGCATGCTTTCAATTTCGTATTTTACATGAAACGCACATTTACCGGTAGGAATGACATCCCACCCTACTCATATTTCTCATATCATATAGCCATATACATGCCTTTTACATATCCATAATACACTGTGATATAGCCGGGCTCGGATCGTATTGCTTTCTCACTGCAATCAATCCACTCCAGAGTTTGTTTCAGTCGAGGGCAATTCCTTCAGGTGATCTCAGACCGATTGTTTTGGCGCGGATCTGAGTGTGATTGCTGGTTTCACAAACTATGCCAAAGGAACCGCGCTAACTGGGGAAAAGAGACAGGTTTTGAAACAAAAGTCTAGGTGTGAAAGCACCCTACTCATAATTCTCTCTTCATATAGCCGTATATGCCTATTACATATCCATAATACACTGTGATATAGTCTGGCTCGGATCGTATTGCTTTCTCACTGCAATCGATCCACTCCAGAGGTCATTTAAATTGAGGGCAATTCATTCAGGCGATCTCAGACCGATTGTTTTGGCGATTGCTGGTTTCACATATGCCAAATGAACCGCGCTAACTGGGTAAACGAGACAGGGTCTTAAACAAATGTCTAGGTGTGAAAGCACCCTTGAACTCGGTCCTGGAGGTCCGGTGTCTTGCAGATTTTAGCTCCAACTTGCCTCAACACACCTGCAAGGATGTTTCTACAAAGCATACTAAGAACTTGATGGTGATTGGGGTTAAAGGTAAAATTAGCAGCACACTGGGCCTCAAGGACCGAGATTGAGAACTCCTCCTATTGGCTACACTGTCAAAATTGCTGGGTTTCACACAATTCCTTTATGTCGTCTCAATGCAAATCAATTAGGTTAACTTAATGTTTTTTTTTTGCTTTTTTTTTTTACAATTTTATGTTGATTGAACATAAAATAATTACATTGTGGCAAAAAACTAAAACTCAAAAACCTAAAAGCTCATTTTAAATAAGCAGTTTGAACAGGCAGCAAAAATGTGTTGAGTGTAGTAATTGCAATTAATTATGCAAAATTACTTGTAACTAACCACTAATCTGCATTCTAACCCTGACCATATTGTAAGTGCATGTAGTTCGTTAATACTTCTCAATAGTTAAACGAATGTAATGAGGACACCTTAAAATAAAATATAACCCAAAAAAGAAATAACTAAATAAAGAGTTAAAGATGGAGAGATGGCTGAAATTTATTAGGCTGCATCCAGATATGTCCATTTCTATATTTCACAGCACAAAAACCAAGCAACCAATCAGAGACGAGCAGACAACAGAAAGGAAACACATGCGAGAGCAGTTTGACCATTGATGAACATATTAAGAAACAACCAATCATTAACCCCAAAAATGGCTGTGCTCGGTATAGCATAGTAGTACTGTTACTATTTCAGAAGTATATTATACGTTTAATTACTACAGCATGGTATACAGACTTCCTTGTACAGCATAATAAAGAAAAATGTGGTGAAGTAGTTTAATTAATTTCCATTATTGCTGTGATGGATGAACTATCAGTGGAAGAACATGAAATAAGTGCTCAGTTGTAAGACCTTTTAAGGCCACAATTAGTATTTTAAAGTTTTTTTTTAAGAAAACTGGTTAATTTTGAGCTTTTGTGCCATTTTAATCTTCCAGATTTAACATTAAAATCTTGTCAAAAATGTTCCAGCAGTGCACATAGTACTGTATGTACACATGAAACTGGACTTAAATATAGTGGATATAAAGTTGTTGTTTATTTCTGTATCGGATATTATTACTTCCAGAATAAAAGTTAATAAGCATTTCATGACCCTTTAAGATACAGTAACAGCAAACTAGAACTCTATTCCGAGCAAATCACAGCAGCAAAGCAGCAGACAACAGTATATTTGTGCCCTGGTACAGTTAGGTATAGTTCACCCAAAAATGAAAATTTACTCATTATTTATTAACCCTTAAGTGGTTAAAAACCTTTATGAGTTTCGTTTTACTGTTCAACACAAAAGAAGATATGTTGAAGAAAACTGAAAACCTGTAACTGTTAGGGGTGTAACAGTACAGCCAACTTGATTTCACCAAGTTGGACATGCTCCTGGATTAACAGCTATGTTGATTCTGTAACAACATTCCAATAAGCCAATCAGAATTAAGGGATATGTTTACCATTTATGTTGAGTTTAGGCTTACAGTTAGGTTTATGCACTTTTACTTGAGTTTTATCCAACTATTATTTCCCTCTGATTTTGGAAATGGTTTACAGTTATGGTTGGGTGTAGGGGTAGGGAATAGGTATGGATGACATTTTCTAATAAAATGATGTTCCAGGATCAGCATAGATGTTAATTCAATTCAGTTTAATTCATCTTTATTTCTATAGCGCTTTTACAATTTAGAGTGTCAAAGTAGCTTAACATAGAAGTTGTAGTAAATTGAAACTGTGTCAGTCCAGTTTTCAGAGTTGAAGTTCAGTTTAGTTGAGTTGAGTGTGGGTTAATTTCAATGCTGAAAGTTTAAACACTGAAGAGCAAATCCACTGATGTGCAGCTCTACAAGTCCCAAACCAAGCAAGCCAGTGGCAACAGTGACAAACTTCAAAAGTGAAACCACTTCAAAACTTTAATCCAGGATCACGTTGTACTTGGCAAAATCATTATGTGCGTAACGGTACAGTGAAGTTACGGTTCGGTACGTCACACGTGAGCTATTGTAGAGAAATTCAAAAGCCTAAAATGTGTGAGCACGCATTTAAAATTAGTGCCTTCAATGTTTATGGTGCTCAAGAATGAGCAGTATAACTGTAGCATGTAACGGTTTCATTCAGGAGGGTTTGAATTTCTGCGTGTCGATTCCTGTTCTGTAGTCGATTCTGCCGCTAGGTCCATTGAGAGTTGAGAAATCGACTTATTTGGAGTCGACTCCCTATCTCTACTTCTGTGTACCAAGTTAACATGACAATGGTCGGCAACATTGCGGAAGCGCTGTATTTCGTGTTTTCAGATGCAAAGATGTGAATCTGCTAAGGCCCCATTTACACTGATACGTTTTTGTTTTAAAACGGCATTTTAGAATGAAAACGATCCGCGTCCACACCAGCATTTCACCCTGCGTTTCTGAACAACTCTCTGTCCACACTACACCGCTGAAAACGCACATCACATGACCATACAAACACACTCTGCATGCACTGATTATTAAAACTGACATTCAGCAAAAGAGAGGGTATGTTACGTATTTTCAATAAAAATGAAAGGAGGCAACTATGTCGTAGGCTCCATTTTGTTATTAATATGCATACAGTGAAGATGACGTTCATATAAATATATAGCTACACGACGCCTCAACATTTTTGGTGTCTGTTAAGTTGCTAATATCAAGATGAAAATAGGCAGTTCCTTATATCATGTTTTCATTTTATTGTTAAGATAAGTGATGTGAATGACGTTAGTACATTGTTCCCTTTGAAAGATTTACCTGACATGTCCTCAGGAGTTTGTTTTCCATATTAAACTTGCGGAATCTGAACTTACAAGGAGAGGATGCAAGACTGAACTTTGTTTAGGCTACTTAATATTGAGGAAAAAGCCCCAATCAGATAGGTGAATGTCTGCAGCCCTGCCTCCGTTTTCATGTCTCCGTTTCCCCCATCCACACTAACACGGAGCAACTTGTTTTAAAATGATAACGCCCTCTTCAGCATTTTCAAAAAGCTCAGTTTTTTGTCACTCGAAAACTCCGGCGAAATTGTGTGGATGGCGTAACCATAGCAAAACTAATGCATTTTAAAAACTAAAACGTATTAGTGTAAACGGGGCCTATGTTGTTGCACTGCTGTAGTTTTTTCTGTCTATCTCTAGTGATGCACATCTGGACTGTCTGTATTAGTCTTGGGAGCAGTATGTACTGTACCACATACTGACACGGTTCAAGATGAATAGATGTACCATTAAACCTCCAGTAATTTTTGACTTCATACCAGGAATAACAAATGCTATGGAAGTCTATGGTTGCAGTTTTTCAGCTTACTTCAAAATATCTTCCTTTTGTGTTAAACAGAAGAAACAAACCCATACAGGTTTGGAACAAGTGAAGGGAAAGTAAATGATGATAGAATTTTCGTTTTTGGATGAACTATACCGTTAAAGCATGCTGTGAAGAGAGAAAGCATGGCACAAATAAATAAAAAAAAAACATTGCAGTGTTTCTCAATTGCTTTGGCACATCAAATGTCAAAACAGTTTGGTGCAACTTCAGAACTTTATTGTATGTCTGCAAATGTAGTAAAATATATATATATATATATACACAGATGAAGTCAGAATTATTAGCCCCTCTTTGAATTTTTCCCTTTTTTAAATATTTCCTAAATGATGTTTAACAGAGCAAGGAAATTTTCACAGTATGCCTGATAATATTTTTTCTTCTGGAGAAAGTCTTATTTGTTTTATTTCGGCTAGAATAAAAGCAGTTTTACATTTTTAAAAAAACATTTTAAGGTTAAAATTATTAGCCCCTTTAAACTATATATTTCTTCGATAGTCTACAGAACAAACCATCCTAATACAATAACTTGCCTAATTACCCTAACCTGCCTAGTTAACCTAATTAACCTAGTTAAGCCTTTAAATGTCACTTTAAGCTGTATAGAAGTGTCTTGAAATATATCTAGTCAAATATTATTTACTGTCATCATGGCAAAGATAAAATAAATCAGTTATTAGAAATGAGTTATTAAAACTATTATGTTTAGAAATGTGTTGAAAAAAATCTCTCTGCTAAACAGGAATTGGGGAAAAAAAATCAACAGGGGGGCTAATAATTTAGGGGGGCTTACAATTCTTTAACTGTATATTGTATCGAATGTATTACATGTAAAGTTCAATCTTGCTTGTCCAGTTACAGTACTGCACATTTCCACAAATAAACCAAAAATACTTCAAAACAGCATCTATGAAAAAACTCATTCTTGGTGGACATCCTGTTGCTCTTGTTGGCCTTGCCAAAGATTCCACTTGCAATTTCCCTTTCACAAACATGTTGCTGCAGTTCAAGATTGTGGAAGTTCTCCATTCACCAAAAAAATGTGGTGATTATGCCGTGGACAATCTACTTATATACTGTATGTGTAGCAGAGACCAGCTAGTGAAGGTCAACAGTTCGATCCTAGCTCAGAGTAGGTTGGGTAGTGTAGGACCGGCAGGGTTACATTGGTTACATGAGAGTGAGGTTTAGGTGGGTGAGTGTAGCAGAGGCCTTACTGCTCTAGCGACAGATGCTAGAGGCCATGGTCTTTAGCCTCCTTGTTAGAGCAACCGACTCCCGTGAGGAAGGTCGAAGGGTTTATTAGACAATTAGAGGTCATTTACCAATTTAGCAGACATTACAAGGTCAATATCAGCTATTTTATGGTGTAAACATGTGCGTATACAAATGTTTAATGATTGAATAAATAGTTTTGAGTGTGATGGCTTACACAATGAAAAATGATTGAGAAGTTGTGAAGAGTTTGACAGTTTAAATGAGAATTGATTCAACAGTTTTGATCAATAAGCCATATGCAATAATTTTTTGTCCAGACAATTGTACTTACTGTTTGCACACTTGTGCCAAAGCATTTGCAATTTGCTTAAATCAATAAAAATGCCACTCTGATGTGAAGATAATTGTAAGCTAATTGTTCAGAGATCTGAACTTGTTGTTTTGAAAAATAAAAAATTAAATCGAGAATTGAGCTAAAGCAATTGAGAAAAACTGTAACACTGACCACATATAGTACCAAAGCTGTGCGACTGTTATGATCGATCAACCATCACACAACAAACATGCATCAGTCAAGCAAAGAAGAAGTAAAGAACCAACACTCTGAGAAAACAACACAGTATGACTGATCCTGAGGGTGAAGTCACATGATTTGGAGCCATATCCTCTCTGTGTAGCGCCAGCACACAAGCATGGCTGTCAGAAAGACAAGCAGCAAAGCCAATGTGACTGGAGTCAGGGGTTTCTTCTCCCCGCCCTCTTTCTCATTTACCTGCCCCTTCTCTGCCAAGCTCCGCTCCAGGTCGGCAATCCGTGCCTGACAGCCAATCAGCTCCGTCTGCAGCTGCTCCCGCGTCTGACGGACAGAGCACAGAGCCAATCAAAGAGCCAGCCTGGGGCATACCTACAGTACGCATGATGGGTACGTTTACATGGACATTGGACATGGTCATTTATTTATTTACCTTATTCTGAATAAGACAATATTATGGTTAAAGTGTTTATTTAAGTTGCTTTTAGGATATTCCTTTTATGTCTGACACGTTATAGTCAGAGATCATTTAATTTGCACGTGTCATTATTACTGTATATTCCTATCTGTAGCCATCCAAACTTCCCTCTAGAATTTCTCACACCGACACATGCTTTGTCTCTGTTATGGCGGCAAAACAGTTTTGGGTGTTTGTTTTTAATTTTATGAAAGCTTCATATGCAGTTAATTTTTATTTTTTTTTGTTTTAATTGTTCTTAACTTGCTTGATACAAAGCCCTTCTCAAAGTTGTGCTTTTTTGTTTGCTGTTAAACTGTTGACTGCTGTCATACAGGGTTGCCAGGTCCAAGAAATATGTAAAGCTTAATGACAGCTCAAAACCTACTAAAAAGGAAAGACAAGTAGTCATGATCGCAGTTTTTCCCCTTGTCCAGTCAGAGTCTGCATTCCCACAAATTAAAAGGTTTTACTGTATTTTCTCTGATATACACTCACCAGCCACTTTATTAGGTATACCTTACTAGTACCCCTTTTGCCTTCAGAACTGCTTTAATTCAGGTATAGGCTCAACAAGGTACTGGAAACATTGCACTGAGATTTTGGTCAATATTGACATGATAGCATCACGCAGTTGCTGCAGATTTGTCAGCTGCACATCCATGATGTGAATCTCCCATTCCACCAAATCTCAAAGGTGCTCTATTGGATTAAAATCTGGTGACTGTGGAGGCCATTTGAGTACAGTGAACTCATTGCATTGCTCAAGAAACCAGTCTGAGATGATTCACGCTTTATGACATAAGGATGGAAGTAGCCATCAGAGGATGGGTACACTGTGGTCATAAAGAGATGGACATGGTCAGCAACAATACTCAGGTAGGCTGTGGTGTTGACATGATGCTCAATTGGTACTAATGGGCTAAAAGCGTGCCAAGAAAATATGCCCCACACCATTCCACCACCACCACCACCAGCCTAGCCTGTTAAAACAAAGCTTTCAAGGCCTTCATGCTCCATGGATCAATGCTTTCATGTTGTTGATGTCAAATTCTGACCCTTCCATCCCAATGTTGCAGCAGAAATCGAGACTCATCAGACCAGGCAACGTTTTTCCAATCTTCTATTGTCCGATTTAAGTGAGCCTGTGCGAACTGTAGCCTCAGTTTTCTGTTCTTAGCTGATAGGAGTGGCACCCAGTGTGGTCTTCTGCTGCTGTAACCCATCAGCCTCAAGGTTTGACATGTGTGTTCAGAGATGCTCTTCTGCATAACTCGGTTGTAACGAGTGGTTGAGTTACTGTTGCCTTTTTATCAGCTCGAACTAGCCTGGCCATTCTCCTCTGACTTCTGGCATCAACAAGGCATTTGTGCCCACAGATATTTTCTCTTTTTCGCACCATTCTTTGTAAACCCTAGACATAGTTGTGTGTGAAAATCCCACTAAATCAGCAGTTTCTGAAATACTTTAATCAGTCTGTCTGGCACCAACAACCATGCCATTTGGTTTGAACTGCAGCAGATCGTCTTGACCATGCCTAAATGTGCTGAGTTGCTGCCATGTGATTGGCTGATTAGAAATTTACGTTAACGAGCAGCAGGACAGGTGTACCTAATAAAGTGACCAGTGAGTGTATACAGTCCAATCCAACAAATCCTATCTGACTTACTTTTTTCTCTTCTGTTCTGTCAACACAATTGAAATTTACCAACACTGGCAAACTAAATTAACTTGCAAATGCTGATATTATTAACTTTATTGATGTAGTTTGAACATTTGTAAAATAAAATTATCTTTTTTTCCCAACATTTACTGTATGTGGCCTAGCTGCACAGATTCCCTTTGAATCTAACTTTGAATAGAATCACTATATGTGTGTGTTCTTTCAAAGGTTTGCATTCTATTGACATTATTCTTCAATGCGGACGTGTACTCGTTTTTGTGATTGTTTAAGAACTTCTGATTCAGCTGCCTATGAGAGAAATGACTAGGTATAATAAACTGCAGAAAACGGTGAAACTATTTGCTCTACAAACCAAGTGAATGAGACCGAAAGTCTCAAGCCAAAAAGATTCAAATGGTTGCGCCCGCTTGTACGCGAAGAATAAGGTGAATACCACACCTCCGCAAGTGATAGTGAAGAGATTTCAGCAGTCAAGAGATGCTGCTTATTCCATGCTCTAGACAATAACACTCACTTACTTGGAGAGGTTTTTGGGTTGCCAGCTATGCTTTCCGGGATCAATGTCCTCAAAAAAATTATTCGAAACATTTTGAATTTGTAGCTGTGGAAATAGCGAAAATGCAACCAGCAATTTCATATTTATTCTCCTGCAAATGCATTTTCAAAATATCTCAATTGTACAGGAAAATGGAGTGTATCCTTTCACAAAATTATGTGAAAAATCCAACATGACGGAAATAGTGTTTCAAGTGTGTATATCTATACTGCAGTTTAAAAATATGACGAAAATAGGAACATTCCACGTCTTATTTCTGAAGCTGCTTTGACACAATCTACATTGTAAAAGCGCTATAGGAATAAAGGTGAATTGAAAAAAAAATATTTAGATTTTTGTTTACTTTGAGTATAAGAAACTTAGGTGATCAAAAATCTGTTTATATTATAGATGCTTAAACAGAGTATTGTCCTAACTGTGTTAATATCTGAATATTGATGTTGTCCATGTAAACGTACTGATGGTCTATTGGCTTCTTTTGAATTTCAGATTACAAATTTAGCATTTTTATTTATTTATTTTTATTTTTGAGGCAGGAATTTTTGGGCCATGCTTGCTACAATGCTGGCTGTAGTATTTCAGTGTGGGGACAGGAGATTCTGAGAAGGTCTCGAAATGCATTTAAATAATTCAGATTCAGAAAAGGATCTTTCAGAATGTCCAGTGTGGGAGAGGTTAAACATGCGTCTGTGGTTTTGCCGTCTCAGCCTCTCACCCTGCAGTGTCTCTCGGGGTCGAGAGGGCCCGTGGTCTCCTGCAGAAGGGCATACGCTCGCTGAAGGGCCTGGTACTCGCGGGTCAGCTGCCGAAAACGCAGCTCTGCCTCCTCTCGGGAGAAGCCCTGATGAAGAACATATGTTACATTTGTGCATGAAAACTCTGGCCAAGTCATTCCCAGCTGTTATTTTACATGTAGAATATGAAATCATTTAATAATTCACTAGCAGTTCCTAAACAAATTCAGTGGAGCTTCTATAGTACAGTACTGTAAGTTTGTCTGACACATCTTTTGAGTATTATTTTGCTTGCTTGGAGTCTAAAAATGTTTTGAAATAATGACAGTGGTGAGTTATGGATGACTAATGGTTCATTACTCATCAAATGAAAGAAAATGTATGCAAATCAGACATTATTTACTCACCCTTCTGTTGTTCAAATGCCATATGCCCTTTCTTTTTCAAACCACAAAAGGAGGATTTTGTTATTCTACTCCTCATTATTTTATGCTGTTTAGCACACCGAAGCCTCACACAGGCACACAATATTCATTTATTCATTTTCCTTCGGTTTAGTCCCTTTATTTAACAGAGGTCACCACAGTGGAATGAACCGCTAACTCTTCCAGCACATGTTTTACACTGCGGATACCCTTCCAGCTGAAACTCAGTACTTGAAAACATCCATACACACTCATTCACACACATACACTATGGCCAATTTAGTTTATTCAATTCACCTATAGCATATGTCTTGGGACTGTGGAACCGGAACACCTGGAGGAAATCCACATGAACACGGGAAGAACATGCAAACTCAACACAGAAATGACAGCTGGCCCAGCCGGGACTCAAATGAGCGTCTTCTTGCAGTGAGACGACAGTGCCAACCACTGAGCTACGGTGCCAACTATGCACGCAATATTTCAAATCTAAATTCACAATGAATTCATGGCAAATTTCAAGGATGAGTGTAAGCAAAACATTTTATTCTCCTTTTCTGGTATTAAAAACTAGACAAAACTAGCATGTGAACATTTTTCTATTTTAATTTTTGGTTGAAATACCCCTTCGACCCCTCCTTGTTATAGCCTCCCATGCCAGAATCGCCAGTTTGAACCCTGCTCAGAGTAAACTAGTTGGATGACATTGGTGCCGTGACCCGGATGGAAGTCAGGATTATAGGGTGAGAGTGAACCTCACCTTGATCTAAAGATGTTAGAACCCCAGCCTCCCATGCCGGAAACATAATTTTGAATCCTTGTTTAGAGCTGATGACTGGGTGTCAATCCAGTGTGGGTTTGATTTTGGCAAGTAGGATGCAATTCTGTAGTAACATCTATGTTAATCCTGGAACATCTTTCTTGTTCGAAAATGTAGTCCATACCTAATCCCTACCCCTAAACCTAACCCTAACTGTAAATTATTCCCAAAACTTGGGGGGTAGTGGGCAGTGGGTAGTGCTGTCATCTCACAGTAAGAAGGTCGCTGGTTCGAGCCCCGGCTGGGTCAGTTGGCATTTCTGTATGGCGTTTGCATGTTCTCCCCGTATTCGTGTGGGTTTCCTCTGGGTGCTCCGGTTTCCTCCACTGTCCAAAGACATGCGGTATAGGTGAATTGGGTAAGCTAATTGTCCATAGTGTATGTGTGTGAATGAGTATGTATGGGTGTTTCCCAGTGATGGGTTGCAACAGGAAGGGCATCCGCTGCGTAAAACATATGCTGGAAAAGTTGTTGGTTCATTCCACTGTGGCGACCCCGGATTAATAAAGGGATTAAGCTGAAAAGAAAATGAATGAATGACCAGAGGAGGTTTAATAGTTGGATAACGTTGACGTAAAAGCACATAACTCAAATATAAAATGTAAACTTATCCCTTAAATCTAATTGGCTGATTCAGTGATCAACACAGATTTTAATTCAGAAACGTGTCTTATTTTTTTTAAATTCACACTAACAGTTGATCCAGATGGATTATATTGGTGCCGTGACCTGGATTGAATGTAGCTTTATGAGGGTAAGTGTAATGGCGGCTAGCGGTTGAGTACTGTTTGTAAACCTCACTACACTGATCTCAAGAGGTTAAAGCACACACCTCCCATGCCAGAACTGGTTCGAGTCCTTCTCAGAAAAGGCAAGTGTGTGTTGGACAAGAGAGGTTCCAAATATACTTTAGTTTCACTTTATGTAAGTATACAGCAACTACATTAAGTGTAAAGTTCGACACAGCCAATATACTTTACAAAGATTTGGGTGATAGCGTAATTAATTACATTTTAAGTTATATTGTCACTCTAATAAAAAAAAAAACTGGCAGTTGTTACTTACATCTTTACTATGAAAATGTCAAATCTTGATTATAGTGACTTTAATTATCATGGTTATCAATATTATCACGGTTTTGTTCAAATTAGCTAAAAACCTTTAAAAATGTCTAACGAAACTAAAAACAAGTCAAATTTACAGATTTATGCATTTTTGTGACAAACAACAAACATGGATGCCTGCAATTTGAATTTCTTTACTTATGTTTGTATTACTTCATATACATAGTTTTTTTGTGTGTGTTTTTATAGGTAATTAAAGTATTGTTTGTTAAACCTACAGTTGAAAAACTGCTTCACAGCAATCCACATTTGCATTGCTTCAGTACTGCATAAAGCTGCTTTATAAAAGCCGAAAAGGTTGTGTGATTTGACAAACATATCTAACTGGAATTGTTCAGACTGATATTGGCTGTTTCTCAATTCCAAGAACGCAAAGAACAGACTTGCGTTCATTTGGAGACCGGTCTTGCCAGGTGTCCTCGGAAGAACGAACTCGGGAGACCACGAGAACAGAGAACGCGTCCTGTGAGAAATGAGATGCTGTGTTCTTCCTGATGGTCATGTGACCTTCACGCGTTTTAAATGGAAAATTATTTAAACAGTACAGCATTCATACAACGATTTATTGTTTTTTCCCATTTTCACAATATATACTATGCATAAAAACATTAAAAATATATGCTGCACAATATATATATATATATATATATATATATATATATATATATATATATATATATATATATATATATATATAAAACCAAATTTAATTCGAATTTCAGCAACAAAACACCCTTAATGTGTTTATTCCTTTATAAAGATGTCCATGGTAATGTTTATATCCACAACTCCTGAGGTAAATAAATTATATCTCTGAACTTCAATAATAAATCTAAATAAAATGCTGCGCTTCCCACCTCCAGTCGCAATGACTTCTGGGACTTCTATTGTGAGTCCAGTGATCAAGTCTGCATCGGTGCGTCCTCGATATCAAGAACACATCCGGGAAGTTTCACGCGTCCTCCGTTCTTGCGGTCTTGAGTATTGGAACTGAACTTTGGCAGCTGATGAAGACGTTACTCAAGAACACGAGGACGCAAGACCGCTGAAGAATGCATATTGAGAAACAGCCAATGTGATTTCATTTTGCCAAGTCAAGCTTCAGCTTCATATTATCAGTAGTGTGCAGAAATCACAGATGTCAAAATTAATTCCTGGAGAGCTGCAGCTCTGCACAGTTTAGTTCATACCCTAATTAAACATACCAGATCAAACTAATTGAGTCCTTCAGGCTTGTTTGAAAACGACAGGT
Source organism: Danio aesculapii (assembly GCF_903798145.1). Classification (NCBI taxonomy): domain Eukaryota; kingdom Metazoa; phylum Chordata; class Actinopteri; order Cypriniformes; family Danionidae; genus Danio; species Danio aesculapii. Next base: position 12,661,620 of record NC_079448.1, on the reverse strand, counting down.
AATGCCGCGGTCACATTAGAATTTGTGTGTGCGAAATTCTGTTGTGCAGTGCTGTGAAAAGGGGCGGGAATGAACAAGATGATTAGACATTTAAAAAAGCGAGTGATTGGTTCATATTTTAAATTCCTGTCCAGAGAGGTCATGTTTTGATCTTTGATTGTTCTCACGCAATCATGTGATGTGATTTCGCAAGTCAGATTTCACCAAGCTTGAACTTTCCAATGCAGTGAACTGCGAAACTTGTCGCACGAGCTTGCGTTTCCGGTCTGACGCATTCAATTGCGTATGAATGGAAGTCTATGGGGAGAAAAGTCCAGTGTGACCGCAGCTTAAGTGTGCAGGTGCAGGGTTGCAACTAAACTGTGCAGGGCTTGACACCCCTGCTTTAAACAAAAGGAATACAACATACTTTAACTGTACACGTAATATATATTTATTAACTGTCTATATAAAGATGGCTTTACATTGCAGCCTTTCACGATGTTACCAGATTTACTGTCATCAGCTATCAAGCTTGTGATTAATCATGGTTTTAATAATGAAAATTTACTGTGGTTTACCTTGAAACCGGCAGTTATGACAACCTTTAATCTGGATATATCCAAATTATATTGTATACAAAGCTGTGTGGCAACTACAATTTACGCTTTGCAATGTTACAGTCATCAAACAGATTTGCTGTAGTCAACAACCTAAATGAAATCAGATTTTTTTTTATGTGAAGAATTCTTTTTTAATCAAGAACAATGTATTCAAGAGTGCAAAGAACACACTGTTATGAGATCACCTTCAGTGTGCAGTTAATGGCTCGTTTATAATCCCGCTCCTCGTTAACCAGCTCTGGATATCAGTAAACAACCTGCAGACGGAGGCCACTTATGAACAGGAGAACTGCTGAGATGCCTCTTCATGTTCCCTGGAGCACAACACTTAACTACATCTGACCAAATAACACCGCTAATTCAAATGAATGCTTTGAATTAAACAAACACACTGGAGTTGACATGCAGACTACGGTTTTATACTTTCAGATAAAAATCTAAATGTTATAATGGGGTTAATTATTTTCAAGGCACCGCTATTGTGCTGAGTTGTTGCTAGGCTGTTTCTTGCTACTTCTTGCTATATTTAAAGTGTAACTTTTTTTCTACTACACTTTCAAAATCAATCCATATAAATCTGCAGCTTTATTTATTTTTTTACAAAATTCTGTGCAGAAATAGCAAAAAAAAGTCCAACAATTCTGTCGGACCCCATAATGATTACCAACTATGACTAAGCTTTTCCTCCATTTTGACATATTGCTATTCTCTGATGTTGCACGAACGTAATTGGATAGCGTCTACACTTGTATTTGCATAAACTGATTGGCTGACACTTGCACTGGCACTTGAAATTTGAACGTTTTTCAACTTCTGCCACATGCAACGAACTCAACGCATTCGACGGGCCCACAATTCAGTTCACCAATGCTTGACGTCACTCCATTCAAAGTAAATGAGGAGTATTAACACAGAGGGTCCTATCATACATGATCATACATACTATCATGGCATGATTTGTTGCTAATTTAGGACCAGAGCAACCTTAATTTTTATGTTTTGTGCCATGTTATTTAAATAGTAAATCCATTGGCACCACTTTTTGGAGGAGGCTCATTCTTTATCTTTGCGATTCTTTATCTGCATGGTCTGTTAAACGTTTTCTTGCTAGTGAAGTGTTCAGTTTTTCCATTCAGTTTTTCAACTTACAAAGTCTGCCATGTAAATAGCAAATGTGACATGGCATAACGCAACTAACTCTTAAAAGGAATGAGAGAATAGACTCTGATTGGTTTAATGCACGTTATGCTCAAAACACACCCATAACTCAGCAAACCCTGTTAGACCATGCGCCACAGCGCAAACCATATTTTTCCATCCTTAAAATAGCAAAAGTGGATTCGGACATGCCCTTAATGCTTTTGTGCCATGCGCTTTAGACTTTGCACCTAGATCATTAAAATAGAGCTCAGACACACTGTGTGAATGAGGGTGAGAGATTTCCTTCACAAACATCTTACCATCTTTAAACTTTTAAATGATTCTATAGTTTGTTTTGTTTTGTTTTTTAAGTAAAGGTGTTTTGTTGTTAGTGGAGGTATTAGGGATTTGAATATAAATCATTGCATTACATACATCCTCAAGATCCTCTTCTGGTGTAGCAGGGGTGTGATCTGTGCGGTCGGTGTTATATGATGTCAGAGACGACGTTTCCGAATCCACAGATTCTTCATCAAATCCAAAATATGTCTCCACAACATGCCTCTGAAACAGAAAAAAAAGTACTAAGACACTGCATTTCAGTACTTTAATATTATACAGGTCAAAAACAAGATGTCTGGTTTTGGTGTCTGGATTTTCAGCTGAATGAATTAAAATGAATTATGAATTAATGTTCCACTGTTATTCAGCATGCAGATTTAATTTACTGTAACACATTTAGCCACATAATTATTCTGATCAGCACTTACAAAAATGTATGGAAAAATATGTAATCATACATTTCTACATACTTTAAATGATTAAAACATATTGCTTACACATGGATAAAGCAACAGTGGTTTAAAAACAGTGTAAAGTATATTATATTGGGTCTGCATTGTCATCCTCACTGTGGTCTTTCAATTTGTCATCAAATTATTCTCCTTATATATTTGCCAGATAGGATGTTTTGATGTATATAAACTATTGTTACACCAAATGACATTACAGTGAATGTCTTTATCTGTAAGTATGATGGCAAAAATATATGGTGGCATTATTTTTGCTCTAAAAAATGCACATTTTAATGTGCAAAAAATAACAATAGTAGATATTACACTTTTATTGTGTGCTTAAAATCGATTTTTGTCATGTTTTTGTCATGTTCATTCAAAATGATAGTTCCCACATTTCTTCTGTTGAACACCAATGAAGATACTTTGAAGAACATTGGAAACTGGTAACCATTGACATCCATGGTAAGAAAAAAAACTATGGAAGTGATTAGCTGCAGCAACATTCCTTTAATTATCTTCTGTGTCAAACAAGAACATCTATCTAGCTATCTACCTACCTACCAAGCTATCTATCTATCTATCTATCTATCTATCTATCTGTCTGTCTGTCTGTCTGTCTGTCTGTCCGTCCGTCCGTCCGTCCGTCCGTCCGTCCGTCCGTCCGTCCGTCCGTCCGTCCGTCCGTCCGTCCGTCCGTCCGTCCGTCCGTCCGTCCATCCATCCATCCATCCATCCATCCATCCATCCATCCATCCATCTATCTATCTATCTATCTATCTATCTATCTATCTATCTATCCATCCATCTTGCTATCCATCCATCCATCCATCCATCTCACACACACAAACACAAAATCCAAATGATGCTGCTCTATTAAATAAAAAGGTCACTCAAAAAACACAAACCCAGATGCCCTTATAATACACCATGCTTCGCTCTTACCATCGTGTTTGTAGGTCATTTCCTGACAGCCAGAGAAATACAGACACACCAGAGCACACAGACACAGGAACAAGGAGAGATACAGCACCAGCAGGACGTACTCTGGCATACTGAAGCTTAAGATAGGCTCCTCAGTCCATGCGCTTTACCATTCAAAATATCCACTCCACCATCTTCCTCAGTGGTCATCGGAAAGGACAGGTACGAACATGTGTGCAATAACAATGCCTGATATTTTTCTTTTACTTGTGTTTATAGTCAAGTGCACTGACTCCTCCTCCTTAGCAACAGTTCAAGAGAACGAACAACTAAACCACACCTCACATCACCACAAACATGATTCAAGTCACAACAAACAATACCATATTATGTGAAGCTAGTCATATTTTAGTAACTATTTCAACACTTTTTTATTTTTTAGAATCAAATGAAACTTAATTTTATTTATTTTGAAATCATTTTGAATTCAGGACATCCTAAAACGCCCTCAATTAAGGGTTTGTCAGATTAAGTTTATAATATTAAATCTTAAAATGTCAAATCAAAATAGGTAGTCACTTTGTACCCAACAAAAATTTGTAAAACCCAAACACACAAAAATTATTATCACAAATCTGATTTATAAGCTTTATCTGTGTTTTCATAGAGTATTTTGAGTGAATAACTTCAAGAGTTGAAATCAGAAAGCATTTAAGTGATGTTAAGCGTGAGGAATAAAGAACTTGGCTTGATTTAAAAGTCTCCAGAGGCCAATTACTGTGCTGATGTTACCAGCAAACACACACACACGAATAAACACACACGCACACACAATCATTCACAGCCCTCAGAAGAGACGGTTGCTTAGTGACAGTGTTCATATGCTTTATAGAAAAGAGGAAATAAATTGGCACAATATGGTTTGGCATGTTTATCAATGAAAGGATCAGCTCACCTTAGGTAGCTTGATGTTTTTTCGACGGTTCTTTTTGTTGATTATCAGCCTGTCCCGTTCCTGAAAGCAAATCCACACATCAGCATGTACTGTTGGGTTTTTAACAATACAGCAATAAAACATGAACTGTGCTCAAAGGTACATTTAAAGGTTCTCATTTCACATTAGATACGTATAATGTCTAAGGGTATCACTTTCACTTTTAGAATCAGAATCAGAATCAGAAATCAGAATCAGGAATCAGAATTACACTGGATTTAAAGAGTTTGAGAAGGTTTTTAATGTTTGTAAAAAATGTTCACCACTAATGTTCACCAAGAATGCATTTATTTGATTATATGTGTATAACAAAATGTATTCCTGTGATGGCAAAGCTAATTATTCAGTTATTACAACAGTTATTACAATGGAATTATAGCCATTTCTTCAGTGTCGGTTGCGTGATCAATCATAAATCATTATAATATCATGATTTGCAAAAAAATAAAAATAAAATAAATAAATAAATATATTCTGCAATAACAGCACTTGTACAGCCTCCACACCCTTCTGTATTACTCCACCCACATGGAGTGACAGCAGATCAATAAATTCAATACAATTTGATAAATATTGCAGCAGTTGGACAGCATAATGTACATTTGAGGCTTTTTTTAGGCGAGAATGTAGTTGTTTTGGTTGCAACTATGCAGTTTCTTTAAAAGGATAGTGCCTATTTTAAATATTTATAATTTCTGAGATACAGCGCGTCAGCGGCCATTAACCTGGCGTAATGAAAAGAGCAAAAACGGTTGATGTTCTGCCACAAGATGGCGACAAAGACCGCATAATAAGTCCTTAGAGGAGAAAACTCAGGAAATTTCAAATTATAGCTGATCAAATCATTATAAGGCAGGTAAGTGACTTTCTAAGTCGATCTCTCTCTCTCTCTCTCTCTCTCTCTCTCTCTCTCTCTCTCTCTCTCTCTCTCTCTCTCTCTCTCTCTCTCTCTCTCTTTATGCTGTAGTGTTGTGTTTATACCATAGCAATCTGGTAGTGTTTGCTTTGTTTTGGCTTTTGTTCAGGGTTAATTATTGTTATCTCCCCATTGCAATAGAGAAATACTTGGAAATGTCTCTAGCCTTCTTGCAAAAATCATCTGTTTTGTCATCATTTTAGACATTACACTAGAGAATCATTTAAATACGTCAGCTGCAGATGTGAAGGAATGGCGGAAGAAAGTACTTCCTCATACAAAAGGATTTTTTAGACTCTCAGTGTTTGACTTTCTTTTTTATATACACGATTATGCCGTCAAACTGTTGTGGGACACTAAGGCTTAGGCATACCTCCCACCATATACAACCATATTGCAGTGCTACGAGTGTGATATATATATATATACAGGGGCGTAGCGGACATTTTAAAAATGGGGACGGCGGCTGTATGAGATCATACGTTCATATAATTATTAATCACCTGTTTTTTAAATGGTCTGTCTCTAAAAGTAAGGGGGATGCCCCCCCCCCCCCCAATATATATATATATATATATATTGCAGTGACATTTTATATATATATATATGGACTAAACTGATGATTTCTTGTCTCCAAACTTTTGCTATTATTTGCTTCAGTTCTTGTGTTGTAAAAATACACTGAGAAAATACTAAAAACTTCTTGTATAAAATTAACTCCATTAGACTCCAAAAAAATCCTGGAGGGACTGATTATTATTAATATTGAAAAGACTCACTTTTTCATATATAATGAAAACCACCATACATTTTTTTCAAACTCTTGAAGAATAAAATTTCCAAAATAGCTGCTTTTTTAAAAATAAATATTTTGTTATATTATAAATTACTGTTACTTTAAATACATTTTAGATTTAACAAGTAACACAAAATGCACAAATGCTACTTTTGATCAGGTTTTTGCAATTTAATGCAATCTTTGCAGAATAAATGAGTTCATTTAAAAAAAAAAAATGCTAATGATTTTGAAAGGTAGTCATGTACTGATCTATTGTTTGCAATACTGTAATATCAGCATGTGTGTGAACAGAAGTCATGAGGGAGAGAACAGAAAAAGAAAGTGAGGCTGTAATTCACTTCTAATTAGGCTTCGTCCTAATGAAGTAAACAAACCAATTAACAGACACAGCGCTGCTTACTGAACACAAATAATTACAGGGTGAGACCATTTAGAGAATAACAAGCACACAATGACACAAACACACATTTATAAAGCAGGCAAGGAGGCAGAATGAGCAACTGAGTAGATTTAGAGTCAACAAGAATTTAAAACTGAGAATCTTTTAAATGAATACAACAATTAAACATTGATTCATTTACACGAATCCCCTTTTCAGTGCTTTTCAGATTCTATGATTGTGTCAGATTTTAACACTAAATAAGTGGCAGACATATGTGAAGTACATCACTTATTATATGGAAAGTGAGTAAAAATATAATAAAAATATCTACAATGTATAAAATCATTTTAATAAGCATTACATTGGTAGCATACACTGAGTGAGCGAAAGGGGCGGGCTCAAGCCAGTTTGCAAGAGATTGCGCAATCTGACTTGAGGCACAGCTCGGGCTGCCTCATCTGGTTTTCTACGCTGTAACTGAACAGGAAATATGCAAAATACAGCAATTTTGATCGTAAAAATGATTAAAGTCATTTGAATCATACAGAAATTGCATTTAAAGCACAGATCAGTGGACAAATATTCATTTTATCATTAGTATACATCTCATGATGGCAGGTGAGAATGATGACAGGTGAGGCAGCCTCCCCAGACTGCACGTCTCTGGTATACACATAATTAACTCCCAAAAAAATGTGTAAATTCCAACGTATGTATGAAACAAACCTGTGTGAGCTCGTCTATAACGCCACGCTGCTCGCTGATTTGCAAGCGCAGGTACTCCACTTCCTGTTGCTCGTGGGCCTGACTAAGGTCCGTTAGTGATGTGTGTCTCTTCAGACTTCCAGACTGTGAGCTCTGCTGGGACTTCTCCTTCTGAATAAACATACACACACCGAAAGAGAGAAAGATTTAAAGACGTTTTCTATGTTCAAAAAAAGGAACTTACAATGTTTACATTTATTTTTTTAGTTTGTTTTACTTTCAAAAGGCACAATTACCAAGCATCTTCAACGTGTTTGTGTATGCAAGTTGCACAATTGCTAATCACAAAGTTGTCCTGACATAGTTCAGTGTACATTTAACATTTTATCTATGTTCTAGAATTCAGCTTAAAGGGTTAGTTCACCCAAAAAATGAAAGGTTTGTCATCATTTACTCACCCTTCACTTGTTTCAGTTTCTTTCATCAACACAAAACATGATATTTTAAAGAAAGCTGAAAACCTGTAACTATTGACTTCCATACTATTTGATTTCCTGCTTTGAAAGTCAACATTTACATGTTTCCAGCTTCCTTCAAAATAACTTCTTTTGTGTTCAGCAGAAGAAAGAAACTCATAAATGTTTGGAACCACTAGACTGAGAGTAAATAGTGAGTAAGATTTGAGAAATCTCTCAAATTGACTTTTTCCATCATGTTTGATATCATTTGAAATGTCTCAGTGTGACCGGTACAATGGTCTTGTTCTCATAGTACTAGATATAATCTAAATAAACACTTGAAACTTCAGGCATCTTTGACCCACTGCTAAAAGGGTGTCATTTGTCATGGCCCTCTACCCAAATTACCTCTTGATTCCAAAAACAGGTGAATGTTTTACTATGGGTTGACTATTTAAAGGAAAAGTGTCAAGGAGCTCAGCGCAATTCTGTAACCAGATTAGCCTGTAGCATACAGCTCTCTCGCTCTATACTACTGTATGTATATTATTGAAAGTCAGGTGTGCATCTTTTGATCTAAGATTTATCTTTGAGAATTTAATGTCTTGTATTGATTGTTTATGAATTGACTAAATCACTGGCATAAAACACATTTACTGTACATGACTATTAAATTACGTTTGAATGCTTTCTGCTTACTCTGTAATTATTCATTTTAGTAGATTACGCTGTATCCTTGTTTCCACACTTCCTGTGTCAGGTTAGTAGCAGATTAAAGTCTAGTTGCGATGGAGCATCGGGCACACTAACTGTATTTTAGGGATCTGACTGACACTTGATATTGATTTAAGTGTACTTAAGTAGAAAAGGAGTTATTTCCATCTAGGGCACAGATGCCCAAAGTATGGCCCACGTGCCAAAGTTTTCCCATGGTAACCTTTGATTTGGCCTGCCATCTCATCTGAAAAGAAAGGGGGAGAGATGATGGGGAGGTGGTTGGGGTGAATGCCTTTCGCAGTTATCATCATTTCGAATTTAACGTAACCTTTTGCTTCTTTGTTTTATTACCGAGCTACAAAAAAGCCAACTGAAATTAAATGATACTGTAAATAAATGTAAATACTGTCACTTGACAGATGCACAAGAAATCTGTGAGCAAATCAAAGTAAGCTTGACTCATGTATTTAGCATTAAACTTGTGTTATAAATGTGACTGTTAATGTTTTACTGTTATAAGTTCATCATAAAATGTTAAAAATGATACTGCATTGGTGAATATGTTTTAAAGCAACATTTTCTAGTTATTTTTAAATATTATTGAATACATTAGGAAAATACCCAAAGCAAATTTAATATATATGATTTAGTATATATTCGGCCCACAGCACTCAATCAAGTTTGCTTTTTGGACCTTTATACAGTAGGAAAAAGTTTGGCCACCCCTGGTCTAGGTCAATAAGGCCTGACCCCTGTTTCAAAGTAATGTTGTTCTACATTAGGTGTACATGGGAATGCATAAGCTTGGCTAAATTAAAATTATTATAGAGAACAGTAGTTGGTTATATTTATAATAATGGCCTTGATCTCTGATTAGAAATAATATTACCTTTAACTTAAGGGTGTACATCTAAGGGCACTAATCAAAAATACTGTAGAATGAGCAAGCATAGGAGCAGCCATCCAAAAGTAGTCAATTACCTCTGTTTAATAATCAAGACTATGACCGCTCACTGGCCGAGGTGATTCCTTTGAGCGGCATAAGCACCCCCCAAAAAAATGTGTTACGAGTAAAAACAAAAGGTTCAAACATTCATCTAAATTATATATTCATATAATCCTCTTAACGTTTCATTATTGAAGTCAGATAAAGCTAAAGATAAATGTATTAATATTCTAATCCATTTCAAATTAAAGTTGTCAGATATAAGCTTAATTTAAATAAAACAATATAGTGCACTGGAAAGGCCGAACACGCAATGAACCTTCATCCACCAGTGGACACCTTCATTAGACCAACTGGATGGACCTTCCAGTGAGTAAATTGAAATGTTTGGGTGAACTATCCCTTTAAATTGTTGTCCATCAAAATGCCTCGTCTGTTGTTGATACACACATTTTTATAAGTGATTGGTGCACGGTTGCCATCTTCATAAATGCCTAACCAAACAAAACACTGTGAGACAACGTGTCCAGGCTAGTTTAGAAATGCCTGTACTCACTAAACACCAAAATTGCCAGATTGAGTAGACAATTTCCATCCCAAAAACTCTCCAAATCCCATTCGCTGCTAGAAAAACTCATTCAAAACATTCTCTGCCAAAAGAATGTAGTAGAATTGTGTTTACAGTTTGATTCAGGTGCATGAGGACATATTTAGCTCCTTAAATCTAAATGTTGCCAACATAAAATGTATACAAATAAATTAAAACATTTCCCAGGTAATAGAACAATAAAGAGAAACTGATCAAAATATGGCAACATTTTTGTAAATTGAGCCCAATTGAGTTCAGCAAACCACCCAAACACACTTTTAGCCATGCAATAGAAAAATAAAATTAAATAAAATGGATAGAAATCCAATCTGGTAACAATGTCAGAAACTGCTTGTAAATTTGACAAGAGATTGCAAAGAAATGACAAGTTAAATACTAAATCAAATGTGAAAATTTGAAGTAGAAAACAAAAATTGTATTTTCTTGTAAAAATATTATCTAAAAACTGAGTGTTTTAGCTATGTAACAAAGTTGTGCTCATTTGATTATTATTATTCTCAAGAAAAAAATCTTAAAATGGACACATTTTCTCCTCATATAAAACAAATTTCTGATGATGTAATCAAGGTCAAGAAAATCAGATGCTAAGGCTTAACTCAAGTCCAGTCTGAATTATTTCCCATTTATTTTAATACACTTCTTTCAGCAGCACACCTGTTCTGCGTTCTCTCTGCTGAGCGTCTTCAGTTTGTCCTCCATGCGCTGTAAAGTTTGCTGCAGCTCTTCATTCTTCTTATTCAACCGTTTGTTCTTCTCAAAGAGAGGCTTCATTTCTCCTTCTGCTTCTCGCACCCGTTTCAGCTGTAAGGCAGAGTAAAGCCTGATTACAGTGCATACATCCTAGAATGCAAGACCTATTGATATTTCCATCAAAATTTGGAAATCTGACATTTGTCTTATGAATTTTAACACAAAATAAATGTTAAAATGGGCGGTGCAGTGGGTGGCGCTGTTGCCTCACAGCAAAAAGATTGCTGGTTTGAGCCTCGGCTGGGTCAGTTGCTGTTTCTGACATGCGCTTTAGGTGAATTGGGTAAGCTAAATTGTTCGTAGTCAGTGGTGTAGTCCTAAAAAAGGTGGTGTACTATTACCCACCCAACCTGCCCATGCTGTATTATAATTTTACCTGAACGTTTCAGCGAGACATCATTCAGTTGACTTCGAAAAACAAATTAAGATTAAGATGGTATACAGTTAAAGGGGATGCGAATACACGTGAATTAGTGGAGTCTAATCAGCAAAACAAGTGAGTATACCGAGGGTATACGCAATTATTGATCCTCAGAAGTCGTAATACCCAAACAGCTAGTGGAAAAAAGTAGGCATACTGAGTATACGTGCGTATAGCCCCGACTACACCACTGTCCGTAGTGTATGTGTGTGAATTAGTGTGTATGGATGTTTCCCAGCAATGGGTTGCAGCTGGAAGGGCATTCGCTGCGTAAAGCATATACTGGATAAGCTGGCGGTTCATTCCGCTGTGGCGACCCCAGATTAATAAAGGCACTAAGCCGAAATGAAAATGAATGAATGAATGAAATCAGTATGTATGTGTACCAGTTCATTTCTCTCATCTGACAGCAGTGTGTTTCTGTCCTCGAGTTTCCTGATGACTGACTGCAGCTCAGCGATTTTCAACTGAAACCTGCGTATATCCCTCTCATCCACTTCCTGTGAAGAAAAAATCATGTTTATTGATTCGATGGTGAAGTAAAGCTGGCTATATGCACTTCTATGTTGGACGTGCTCTAATGAATGCTAATGTTGGTGATGATATAAAAGCTTTTTTTGTCAGCAGTCACAGAACACAACAGACCTGATTAATGACAGAGTCTGAGTTTTCCCCGAGAGACGGCACCACCTCCCTCTTTGGACTGCCATAATTGCGCTCCGATTCCTCTTTCTGCAGCAGGAGGCGTTGTGTTTGACCCGCCTGTACACCCAGCTCTTTTTCCAGTGACTGAACCACACGATCTCTGCTCTTCAACTCATCCATCTGAAACACACACATACAGCTGAAGTCAGAACTGTTACATTTGAATTCTTTTATGTTCTTTCCCCAATTTCTGTTTAACGGAGAGATTTTTTCAACACATTTCTAAACACAATAGTTTTAATAACTTTTTTAATAACAATTTTTGTAAATAACTATTTATAATAAGTGATTTCTTTTATCTTTGCCATGATGACGATACATATTTATGTTACTAGTTATTTTTCAAGATACTGGTATTCAGATTAAAGTGCAATTTAAAGATTTAACTAAGTTAGGTTAAGTAGGTTAAGTTAATTAGGTTACCTAGGCAAGTTAGATCAATTAGTTAAGTGATTATATAACAATGGTTTGTTCTGTAGACAATCGGGAAAAAAATGCTTACGGGGGCTAATAATATTGACTTTAAAAAGGTTTTAAAAATGTTTAAACTGCTTTTTTTAGTCAAAATAAAGAAAAAAAATATAGGAAATACTTTGAAAATTTCCTTAATCCATTGAATATCACTTGAAAAATATTTGAAAAAGAATAAATATTGCGCAGGAGGGCTAATAATTTTGCCCTCCACTGTAAATGCTTATGGTTGTATACAGTATTTGACAGAATTGACTTTATGACTGACAACTAAATTGATCTGAATGACTGACAACTAAAATGGTTGTGCCCATGTTATGATACAGTATATTATGTTTTGTATATCAGTGTTACGGCGACGCAGTGGTGCAGTAGGTAGTGCTGTCGCCTCACAACAGGAAAGTCGCTGGTTCAAGCCTTGGGTGGGTCAGTTGGCCTTTCTGTGTGGAGTTTGCATGTTCTCCCTGCGTTCGCGTGGGTTTCCTCCGGATGCTCCGGTTTCCCCCACAGTCCAAAGACATGCGGTACAGGTGAATTGGGGAGGCTAAATTGTCCGTAGTGTATGAGTGTGTATGGATGTTTCCCAGAGATGGGTTGCAGCTGGAAGGTCATCCGCTGAATAAAACATAAGCTGGATAAGTTGGCGGTTCATTCCGCTGTGGTGACCCCAAATTAATAAAGGGACTAAGCCGAAAAAGAAAATGAATGAATATCAGTGTTACGATACACACTCACCGGGCACTTTATTAGGTACACATTACTATTACCGGGTTGGACACCCTTTTGCTTTCAGAATTGCCTTAATCCTTCATGGCATAGATTCAACAAGGTACTGGAAATATTCCTCAGAGATTTTGGTCCATATTGACATGATAGCATCACACAGTTGCTGCAGATTTGTCGGCTGCACACCCATGACGCGAATTTCCCGTTCCACCATATAGCAAAGGTGCTCTATTGGACTAAGATTTTGGTGACTGTGGAGGCCATTTGAGTACAGAGAACTCAATGTACAGTGTACTCAGGTAGGGTGTGGCATTGACACAGTGCTCAATTGGTACTACTGGGCCCAAAGTGTGCCAAAAAAATACCCACACCATTACACCACCACCACCAGCCTGAACTGTTGATACAAGGCAAGATGGATCCATGCTTTCATGTTGTTGACACCAAATTCTGACCCTATCATCTGAATGTCACAGCAGTAATCAAGACTCATCAGACCAGGCAACATTTTCCAATCTTCTATTGTCCAATTTTGGTGAGCATGTGTGAATTGTAGCCTCAGTTTGCTGTTCTTAGCTGATAGGACAGGCACCCGGTGTGGTCTTCTGCTGCTGTAGCCCATCCACCTCAAGGTTCAACGACATTTGCGCTAACAAGCAGTTTGACAGGTGTACCTAATAAAGTGGCTGGTGAGTGTATTTTATGTGTTACAGTATGTGTATTTGACAGAAAGAAAAATAAAGCATTGAGGCAGTTTCTACTTATGCACTGATACATCCACTTGTATCGTGCATAAGGAGAATATTTCATTATATTGTTTATGTATTACACACTATTTTTACTATTTTTCATACTATTTTTGTTACTTATTATTTTTACTATAACAAATGCTTAACCTTACTGTACTGTACGTATTAAGACATTTGTGTTTATTGGTAAACTTCAGCACTTTGTTGAAGACTTACTAGAACTACACCAGCAGTTTCTCCTGGCTGCCTGATTGCTGGAATGTTTTTCAATTTGAAATAGTATGGCTTTTCTTCTTTTTTTTTTCATCTATGATAAGCTGCATTTACATTGTAAAAAGAGCTTTAGAAATAAAGATGATTTGAATTGAATTGAAAAAGACTGAAATGTCTTGAAATGAAATGACTCGATCATAGCATATGGACATGGATTATTTTAATTATGGATTTATATTGAACTCAGCTCCCCCAGAACATCACCTTTATAGTGGTGATGTAATGTTTATGGTGTGTAGCACTGGCTAACATTGTAGTGGCTTTTGTTTCTCCACCACTGATATTTTTCTAAGACATTTGAGACACTTTACAACAAGATCTCATTAATGTATTTACCAGCATGAACTTAGCATTAACAATACTTGCACAGCATTTAACAGTCATCATTCAACATTTACTAATCAATTGAAAAGTAAAACAACTACACTGAAGAGTAAAGTAAAAAGTAAAGAATACACTGAAGTATTTATTTTCATTAACGTTAACAAATATTTATGGCAATAAATACATTGTTCATTGTTTGTTCATGTTAGCAAATACATTAACTAACGTTAATTAATGAAAGCTGTTAATGTAATTTATTACTGTAAATTATTGGCATAATTTGCATGGTGGTTATTAAAATAAACAATGATTAGGTAATTCTCATTCTTTTATGGTATGGAAGAGATATTGTATCTTAATGTGACTTTTAAAATGAACATACACATTTAATAACAATTTAACACCCTTTTTTCAACCATGGAGAACAAAACTTAAAGGGCACCTATTTTACCCCTTTTACAAGATGTAAGATAAGCATTTGGTGTCTCCAGAATGTGACTGTAAAGTTTCAGCTCAAAACACCATCACAATATTTATTATAGCCTCCAGAATCTGCCCATTTTGGTATCCGAGTACATTGTAGCTGTTTTTGTGGCCTGTGTCTTTAAATGCAAATGAGCTACTTCTCGCCACCCACCGTTCCCATGTGCGTGTCAGCTTCTCATGCCTTACATCAGATAAACAGCAGTCATTCATGGGTGAGAGACAGACATGGATGAAGCTAAAATACAGATCATTAGTCAAGAATACCAAGTAAGTTTATTTCATGTATTTGTGGTGGAGTTTATTCAAGCCTTTCTGAAATGATGAGCAATATTACCGGCTTTACTATAAACATGCTCTGTTTTAAAAACCTTTAAAAGTTGGAGTTGGAACAGATATTTTAATACCAGTTTCTTTGCAAAAAAATGTTCTGTGGACGTATTTACATGTTGTTATAGAAACATGGCTCCTGTCAATCAATTTGGTGGGTGGGGAAAACCACACTCCTACGTCACATTGCGGTGGGCCTCAAAATCATTGGGATTTGGATACTATTTTAACATCAGGAAAAAAAAAAAAAAGACTTGTTGGGTTTATATCACTCCAATATGACAGCGGACACATACCTACACAGTTCTGCCCAAACAGCTTAATAAAGTTGATTATTATCATAGGTGCCCTTTAAAAAATTATTTAATTTAATTATTGACATCAACGGATATTATAAATGAAATATTGTGAGAATATGTTTGGACATATTACCCAGTGAAACATTTGTAGGTTGATTTATTCAATTGCATAAACACTAGGAGTGTGACGAGACGAGACGAGACGAGACAGGAGATTGGGTTCATGAAAATGAGACGAAACGAGATTTTTACATTATTTTTAAGAAATTGTCTTTTTTTCAACTGAAAAAAAAATCACAAATTGCAAAACTATTTAGGTGTTTTTTTTTTTAAATCAACTTAATGAATGTTATTTTACTTCTATTTTAAAGAATTCTATGGACTAAAGGACATGCAAACACAGCAAAATATTTTGCTAACAGCCTATGTGAATGTAAAATATATATATATTTTTTTTCATTTTAAATATTAGCAAAATATTTGCTAATATATGAATGGAAAATAGATTTTTATTCAACTGAAAACACATTTAGGTGCTTTTTAAAAAAAATTTATGAATGGTATTTTATTTCTATATTAATTAATTCTATGCCATAAAGGGCATGCAAACACTATGTTTAGCTATAAACTCTACTGACTGGCTTCACGCCCAAGCAACACGTGCAACTTCGAGGCCAGCTTGGGTTGTCAGGTGTGTGCAAAGCACTTGATTTACAGTTGAAATCCAATCCTACCTCCAATCTTTAATGCTAATTTCACTCCCATGCTCCATCATAACATCACAACTCATGAGACAACTTTTCACATTGACGAGAAATCTTGTTGCGATTTAATCTTGCAAGATCTTGTCATACGAGATCTTGTCACACCCCTAATAAACACATAAACATCGTGTTTATTTGTTTAAAGCAGACACACTGACTGAGACAATCTTTCATGTTTCCATTTTTGTGATGCTTATCTGAATCTTTTATATATAATATTTTATATATATATATATATATATTTCATTAATCCATCTTACCAGCCTCCGTATTTCTCTCTCGCTCTCACGTTTGATTCTCTGGATCTCATCCTGATGAGCCTGATGGGCTACTCTAAGATCGGCCGCTTTGGCCCGGTCCGCCTGTACAGCATGGGCCAGTGCCTCCTCGGCCTGCCTCCGAGACGTCTTGGCCTCCTGAAGCTCCTGCGTAAGTCTGAGTTTCTCAGCCTCGTAGCTCCTGCGGGCCTCCTCTCGCGCCTCCTCTTTCAGGGCATTTCGTAGCTCGCTGCTGGCCCCGTCACGTAAAACGCACACCAGCGCCTGCAGCCGGGCCAGTTCTGTCTCACGGACACGTGCAGACCGGGCCAGTTCAGCCTCATGCTGTCGGGACAGGCTCTCTCGTGCGGCCGCCACCTCACGTTGCTTTTCCTCATGGAGTTTAACGCGGAGTTCGGTAAGAGCCACCGAGTGCTTGTGCTGCTCAGTCTCACGCTGGGCTCGTAACTCCTGGAAACGCTCCCGTAATTTGCTCATCTAAACAAATGACAGACAAGATGTGTGCATTTACTGGTTTCACTACAAAACAAGGTGAGATTACAATTTCACGTTAAAGGTGCCATAGAATGCATTGATCCAATATGTTAAATTGTTCTCATATATCTAAATAGAAGGTATGTGGCTTTTCAACCAGAAACTTGCCATAATATGATATGGTTGGTTTTGACCATATTTGGAAGGGTCATGAAATATTAATGAGCTGTACTCTGAAGCTCCAGCAGCTTATGTCAGTGCCTGATGCTCACATACACACATACTGTACACACACACTCAGAACTGTGCGTTTTGAAATCAAAATCACGATTAATTGAACATTTTAACTTGATTATGATTAATGAACGATTAATTTATTTATTTAACAAGTTTTGTACAGTGAAAATGCTCATATTACAAGTGAGAGATTTCTGAATGAAGGGTGCATTACTTGATTTTAAAATAATTGAAGGAAACACACACTGCCTACTATCTATGATTATTTATTAAACATCGATGTTGAACAACTGAAATTAACACACACAGCTCACCGCCCATCCTTGTCACCGCTACCAAACCCGCCAATCACAAAGGTTGTGCCGGACTGCATGTGTGCGCTTGTCAGAAGTATAATGTCAGAATAATATAATAAGTATAAATCAGCCTTAACAGAGTGGGGTCACGTGACTCCACACACGGTGGGGAAAGTAATTGAAAAAATTGACCTGGAAAAATTTGATCGATTATAGGTTCTGAATGTCGATTTTGATTACTTTTCGATTAATTGCCCAGCCCTACACACACAATAATAATACTTTAGTAGTAATATTTTAACAATCTCTTCAACTGAAGTGATAGAGATGTTTAATTTAGGTAGAATTAGTGAGTGAGCCATCTTTTGCCCCTAGAAAATGACTCATCGCAAACTTACATGTGTGTAGCCTCATTATACACATTATACACAATTAACTAATGAAAAAAATACATTGTAATAGACTTTACGCCTCTTTGGGGTGGCATTGAATAAATTCATAATCCGTATATCCTGCATTTTGCATTCTGATAAACATGTGATGCTTCACAAATCAGTTTTTTTTTAAAGCCTGTCCCATTTTCAGTAATAGAGACCGACATACACAAATATGTATCACATAAGCTTAGATCTACTTAAAAATTAGGCTTTTTTTGGCAATTTTAGGCATTAGGCAAAATCTATGGCATCTGTTCACATTATGCTTAACAGGGACAGTTCACATAAAAATGAAAATGAACTTAACATTTAATTAACCTCATGTTCTTGAGGCTTGCAAATCTTTAAGAATTTGACATGTCTGACATCCATAGTAGATAAAAAAGAAAATAGAAAAAGAACATAAAAAAGTTATAGAAGCCAACAGAAACGAACAACTGTTTGGCTACCTACCAGCATTAATCAAAACATCCTCTTTTGTGTTTAGCAAATACAAGAAATTTACATATGTATAGTAAGTAAATGTTGTTGTTTTTTTCCATGTGTGGTAAGTTCAAGGAACTAACCAACAGGACAGGTAGTAGTCCTCAAAGGTTTTTTTGGTTGCATTTACAGACTCTAGGTCTAGGAACTCTAGGAAGTGATGTATGCTGGCCAACAGCGACACCAAGTGCTGCATTTGAATAATACAACAACTGAAGGTTAAAGGATTATCAAAGCCATATTTTCACACATACTTTGTTTTGTGTCTCGTGATAACAAGAATGAAATGCAGAGATGTATACTTCAACAGCAAATTATATACAAAAATACTTTATATTAATGTTTCATTGATAATATTATTTGGTGGTTTCACTACTGTCTAATTAATATGTGTCATTAACTACTACAGTATGTACTTATATCAGAACAAATATGCATCAGTTGCTACTATATATTTATGGTGAATTTGTGTGAAGCACAAATTATAGTTTCTTTGTTTCTTCAGATCTTTTATTGACATATTACTCAATAAAACAACTTTTTTAAAATGATTTGAAAAAATAATGACAAATTATCTTTGCTCCAACAGAGTCCTCCTGCCCCAATGCACCATTTCTATACAATATATTATGCACATTTTAATGTGTTTTACAACATGTCATGATATATACATAAGCAAATACAAGTAGATAAAAATTCTCTTGTATGTTCACTCATGTATTGTACATACAGTGCAAATACATGTACACTCTTCACAAATCTATCTTTTAAATTCATATTTTTAATAGGAAGCTTTACAATATTATATTTGTGCATATACATAAGATAAGTCAGTAAAGCCAAATCTGGAGCTTTTCTAACAAATTAACATAAGATAATGGTCCAAAAACTAGTACAGCCAAATTTATGTTATAGAAAAATATGAAATACAAATTTAGATAAGAGGAAAAATCAAGAGAAGCAAAACAATTGAAAAATTTTGTTGAAATTTTGTAGGTTGTAATTTTTTTGCAATCTTTTGCTTGAATTTAATTGTATTTTCTTTCATTTTCTAAATATGTTTGGTGACTAAAATATTTTTTTAATAAAAATGTCTGTTTAATAAATCTGTTTTGTTTAAATGTACCAAAATACATTGCCTATATTCACTGAGAAATTGATAAAAATGTTTTAAAATGGGGTCTACTCAATTATGCTGATGACTATACACACACAATGAATCACAATAGGCTTAGCAAATGTAAAATAAAGAAATAAAATAAAAAGGAGGGAGGAAAAATGTAGGAAACAAATTAACAACAGTCAAACTGCAAATATTAAGTTTGGATTCATTTGCTCTATATATTCAGCACTGAGTGCCAAATAAGATTAAATATTTGACTGCAACCTTTGGTGGAGAACCGAATCTTCTCCATTGCAAGATGGTACATAAGACCCCTAATCAATTGATTCAAAGTTGGAGGAAATGTGTTCTTCCATTTAAGCAGTAAAAGATGTTTGGCAATTATTGTAAAAAAAGAAATCTACTTTTGGTATTATTATCTAGTATTGTATATATATATATATATATATATATATATATATATATATATATATATATATATATATATATATATATATATATATATATATATATATATATATATATATATATATATATATATATATATATATATATATATACGTATACATATATATATATATATATATATATATATATATATATATATATATATATATATATATATATATATATATATATATATATACATACATACATACATATATATATATATATATATATATATATATATATATATATATATATATATATATATATATATATATATATATATATATATACATATATACACATACATGCATACATGCATACATACATATATATATAATTGCCATAACTTGATATGTATAGAACATGATCAAATTATAGTTTTTTACTCACCATATTTATACCTGAAGACTTTCAGAGCTGCTAAAAAATGAATGAGTTCACAGCGACACTCTGTCTCCAAATATTTTAAACACTAACTAGCTAAAAGACACAAAAAAACCCTTAGCAACACAATAAGATTTGCATACAAGTAAAAATTCAAAACATAACCTTGATTGTTTAAATCTTTCTGGTCAGTCTACTTAAAGTCAGTATAAAATTCAGGACAAAAATTATTCTTAAACTGTAAAATTACATTATATTAACAACAATATTAACTTTATATTCAAATGTGCAACCTTTAAATTATGTGTAACTAAAAGTTTATGTGCACTCTTAAGGTTTTGTACCTCAGCAAAAGTTGTAACTTATATGAAAAGACCTCTTATGATACTGTTCTGTACCTTTTATGATACACTTCAAATGAAGGTACACAAATTTTCATTAAAATATCTATGACAATATATATTACTGGAAAGGCAAAGTGATTTTATGAATAATTTCCATATTAAAACATGAAAGAAACTCATAACTCATAAACAATACAAAACAACTGGTAAAACAAAACTATGGGTATTGTAAACTAAACATTTTAGGCATTTTTAATCAACATTTGTTAAGCATTTTCTGATAAATACAGTTTCATTATTGATATCTTTATCCCTTTGGCGTTTGCTTTCCACTACGCACGTGAGCTGGCAAAAGTCCTGCATATACAAAGTGTTCATGCAGACAAATTACTATAGTAAAACTAATCAAACATTGTGCATAACTTTTTACAATACTTCTGCATAATTCTATTTCTATTTTAGAATTAAGTAAATTAAATTAACTTTTAAGTGCTTACAAAGGTATTGCGAGAATTTTTTTTTAATATTGTACATGGGGAGAATCTGTTTCTGTAACATTTTTGTGAAAAGTGTTGTGAAATGTTTAGCAAAAAATAGATCTTTTGATTTATGTTAAAGTACTGTTATTCTTAATTATAAATGGAAAAGGTGCATTTACACAAAAAGAAACTTTAAAAAAAAAACTTGCTTAAATGTATTTGATGTTTTATATTAACTGAAAATAAATTGGCAAAATGCCTTTAAATAGTTCTTGAAGGAACACATTTGCAACTGTTAAGGTACAAAGTGTCTTGTCGCTGTAGTGGAACCTTCATGGATCAAATTTGTATCTTTGATGAAGGTACAATATTGTATCTGCAGGTTTTAAAAACCAAAGGTACATTTTGGTTTTCCATCTTACAAATCATGTCCTTAAAGGTACAAACTGCAATGGTACAAATTTGTTTCTTTGACTTAAAGTACAATTCTGTTCCATAAAAAGGTACTGCACCAGTGACAAGGGTTTGTAAATTCTTTGGTACAACATTGTACCATTTTTTTCTGAGAATGTAGCTAAGAACAAAACCGAGACAAGTTTATTTGCACTCCAAATCTTTTCATTCATTTAAAGACAAAAAAGAGTGAAGTAAAAATACTTTTAGATTTCCCTTCTCAATCAATCATCTCAGCCTACTATTAGCTTTATCATTTCAATATTCAAAGCTCTTAACCTGGACTTACAAGCCTTGTTTGTATTTATAATTGGTTTATTTCGATATTTGCTTCCAATATTAGCCAAATCTTATTTCGCCAGTATTTTATAATGCCTTAAAAATGAAAGCTAGTGAGAAAGCAAAGAGCTGGAAGGAATGAACTGTACCAAACTGCTCTTGCATTACGATAAGCTCAGAGTAAAAACATTCTTTCGGAGATTTATTTTACCAGGTCCAAAACCATGTTTGCACAATTTGATTATGTGAAATAATTCCCACTAACACCATAAACCGCCACATTTGTCCTGGCTTTCCAACAATGTTAAGCTTTTCCATTGTTTGACGCTTTCAGAGGGTGTTGCATGTTTTCTCTTCTTGTCCATGAAGAAATCACTGGCACACAGTTATTCTGCTGATGGATTTTGGGATAATATGATTAATGAGAGGATAAATCTTCCAACTGAACAGACAAGATTTGTGTTAAATAAAGCAAGAACTGAAGCTTTATTCGGAGAGCCAGAAAACTGGTTATTGTTTGTAATGTCTGAATAGATATATTTGTTTGTAGCCTGAAAACAAGACATCTGACAGATTAGGAGCAAAATTGTGAGTAATTTGGGACGCCACATATGCATGAAACAGCACGGGCTCAGATCATGTTGCCTGATTCACAGTGAAATGTCATAAAAGAACATGAGCAGAGGGCAAAATTTCTTTCCACGATGACTTGAGAATCAGCATAATGCCAGGAGAAACAAGTCATTACTATGGCAACTAGTGTTCTGGATACAAATTACCCAGTTACTCGGCTCCATTTAGATCCAAAAATCAGACTTCCTTTTAAAAATGGAGTACATGTCAGCATACTTTGCTATTTATTATGGAAATACGATATTTTGATATTAATATATATATATATGCATTTATACTACTGAAATTCAGAATATGTTTATATTATCAAGAATGTTCTCACTTACAGTTTAACTAATGGCTTATAATATAATATAATATAATATAATATAATATAATATAATATAATATAATATAATATAATATAATATAATATAATATAATATAATATAATATAATATAATATAATATAATATAATATTGTTCAGTTATAAGTAAAAGTACTTGTATAACCTGTATTATGTGTATAGTTTAGGTATTTTATTCATTCATTCATTTTCTTTTCGGCTTAGTCCCTTTATTAATCCGGGGTCGCCACAGCGGAATGAACCGCCAATTCATCCAGCATATGTTTTACGCAGCGGATGCCCTTCCAGCTACAACCCATCTCTGGGAAGCATCCATACACACTCATTCACACTCATCCACTATGGACAATTTAGCTTACCCAATTCACCTGTACCACATGTCTTTGGACTGTGGGGGAAACCGGAGCACCCGGAGGAAACCCACACGAACGCAGGGAGAATATGCAAACTACACACAGAAACGCCAACTGACCCAGCCGAGGCTCGAACCAGTGTTTAGATATTTTATTTTATTTTATTTTATAGTATATGTTAGTTATGCATAGGTTTTTTTATAATAGCTCTAATGTCCAGTTTTGTGTTTGTATTTATGATTAATCTATGTAGCACCGTTGTCCTGCAAGACACAACATTTCGTTCCTCTGTATGTCCACACATGTAGCGGAATGACAATAAAGCTTCATATAATATAATATAATATAATATAATATAATATAATATAATATAACATAATATAATATAATATAATATAATATAATAGAAATAATTGAAACAGGACTGCAAATTAAAAGCAGAATTCTAGTTCTCAGAACAGTTTGCATCGAACTATGGGGAAAATAAATGTTGAAATTAAGTGTTAAGTGTACATATTTAAGATTAACACAGAGAAACATTAATTAGTCTTTAATATTGGGCTCTGTTTGGATTTACAGAGGTTTCTGTTATGCTCAAATCGGTAGGAAATTGTGAATATTAGGGCCCGTGATTAGGTTGAAGATGAGCTGAAATTAGTTAGTTGCTAATTAACACATGATCATACAGATTCAATTTAGTTTGATGTCTATGCAAATAAATTGCAGTTCATTCAATACTTCAATTGACTAGGTGTGACCAAGAGCTGGGGCTAGTGTTGATCAGAGACTAGTTGCTGTAGTACAAAATAAAGTACAAAGTTCAAATTAGCGGGTTTACACAAATGATTTTATGTCATAAGTTTCTGCAAATGTTTTGAATATGAACTTATCAGGGACAGCACTGTGGCTCAGTGGCTAGCATTGTTGCCTCATAGTAAGAAGGTCGCTGATTTGAGTCCCAGCTGGGTCAGTTGGCATTTCTGTGTGGAGTCTGCATGTTAGACCCGTATTCATGTGGGTTACCTCCGGGTGCTCCAGTTTCCCCCACAGTTCAAACACATGCACTATGTAAACTGAATAAGCTAAATTGGCCATAGTGTTCGTGTGAATGAGTGTGTATGGATGTTTCCTAGTACTGGGTTGTGGCTGGAAAGGTTTCCGCTGTGTAAAACATATGCTGGATAAGTTGTTCAGGTGGTTCATTCCACTGTAGCGACTAAGCCGAAGGAAAATAAATGAACTTATCAGGTTTTACGGTGTATGGAAATATTAATTTATATAATCTAATTCCAAGTTAAGAATAATCTACATATAACTGAAAAGTTATATTCTTTTAATTATATCTATTCAGTCGAAACTGTAACAGTCCAGCTATGAGGGACATTAAACCTTTGTTTTCTGAGGATGGGCTGAGCCAAAGTGATGCTAAAGGCCCTCCTTTGTCTTTGGGCGATACTTTCAAGCTGGTCAAGTGGCAGGATGGGCTCTGACTCCAAAATTCATTTGCACACTTTGTTTTCATGCTACTAATATGCTGATGAGATCAGGGCTGAAGAAATGCAATGGTTGGTTCGCCCCTACAAAAAACAAAATTTACTTATTATTTACTCACCCTCATGTGGTTTTAAAAGTACATTTCTTTTGTCGAGCAAAAAAGACAATATTTTGAAGATATTTTGAGGAAAGCTGCTGTAACTATTGACTTCCATAGTACTTACTACGAATGTCAATGGTTACAGGTTTCCAGCTTTCCTCAAAATATTTTCTTTTGTGTTCAACAGAAGAAAGAAACCCAAACTAATTTGGAACAAGTCAAGGGACGTTAATTGTAAACAGACTAATCATTTTTGGGTGAACTATACCTTTAAGCCACACTTTGTGAAAGAGGTCAACAGATTAGATAGGAAAATCAATGAGTGAACATTGGTGTACCTTGCCTCTTTCCTGTTGCAGTTCATTCTGTACATCGCTCAATCTGCTCTTCAGCTCTTCATTGGCCGTCTGTAGAGTTTCCATTTCCTGTTTCCCTCGGCTCTTCTTAGGAGGCGGGGCTGAGGTGGGCGTGGTCGCAGCCATCCTCTCCAAAAGGTGCTTTTCCAGTCAAATCCACTATTCAGATCTCACTCCCAAACATCTGTAGCACTGGACATGGACCACACCACCACCATCTTCCTCTTCTTCTGCTGGACACACAGAGAGAGTAAGCATGAGGCTAACATTCACAATGACTGCAGGGAGCAAACACAGTTGTTCCACTAAGTAAGCAAGAGTGAGGGTGTTGCCTTTACACATGCTCACAGACTGCAGCTAACACAAACAATCTGACACACACACACTCACATGTGCCATTTGTTGGAATTCCGCTCAAATGTATTTGGCATGTTTGTGTCTCCATCTAGTGGTGTCTCGTGATACTAATTTTATACAGATATAACATTTACTGTATGGTCAAAGATGTTGGTCAAACGCGATGTGTGTTTTGTGTTGTTCTCTGTGAGAAAGAGAAAGCTGTCTGAGAGAGTAGGGTGGCTGATGATATACATAAAGATAAAGATATACATTATCTGGAAAGGACATGCTGTTCAGATTATCAAAGAAAGGTTTTACAGTGAATATATTTGTTAGAAAATAAATTATATTTCGAATTAATGCTTTTTTATGTTTTGAATTATTAAATTACATTGTTTTAGTTTTTATTTTGTTATACAAAAACTCTGAAAATGAAGACCCGCTCAAAAACCCTGTCAGCCTGCCATTTACACAAACATATTAAGCAGCAGAACTGTTAATAATGATAATGAAGGTTGCCTGAGTACTAAATGACAATATTAGCATTACTTTTACTACTATTACTTCTACTATTAATAATAATAATAATAATAATAATAATAATAATAATAATAATAACAACAGCTAAAAATTTCACTTTGATATCAAAGAAATAACAGTTGAAGTCAGAATTGTTAGCCCGCTTTGATTTTTATTTCTTTTTTAAATATTTCCCAAATTATGTTTAACAGAGCAAGGAAATTTTCACAGTATGTCTGATAATATTTTTTCTTCTGGAGAAAGTCTTATTTGTTTTATTTCGGCTAGAATAAAAGCAGTTTTTATTTTTTAAGAACCATTTTAAGGTCAAAATGATTAGCCCCTTTTAAGCAATTTTTTCGATAGTCTACAGAACAAACTTTTATACAATAACTTGCCTAATTACCCTAACCTGCCTAGTTAACCTAATTAACCTTGTATAAATGTCACTTTAAGTTTTATATAAGTGTCTTGAGAAATATCTAGTAAAATTTACTGTCATCATGGCAAAGATAAAATAAATCAGTTATTAGAAATGAGTTATTAAAACTATTATGCTTAGAAATGTGCTGAAAAAATATTCTCTCCCTTAAACAGAAATCGGGGAAAAAACAGGGGGGGGGGGCTTATAAATCTTACTTCAACTGTATATATATAAATATATATATATGTGTGTGTGTGTGTGTGTGTGTGTGTGTGTGTGTGTGTGTGTGTGTGTGTGTGTGTGTGTGTGTGTGTGTGTGTGTGTGTGTGTGTGTGTGTGTGTGTGTGGGCTGCACGGTGGATGTAGTGGGTAGCACGTTCGCCTCACAGCAAGAAGGTCACTGGTACGAGCCTCGTTTCTGTATGGAGTTTGCATGTTCTCCCCGTGTTTGTGTGGGTTTCCTCCAGGTGCTCCGTTTTTCCGCACAGTCCAAAGACATGTGGTATAGGTGAATTAGTAAGCTAAATTGTCCGTAGTGTATAAGTGTGAATAAGTGTGCATGAATGTTTCCCAGTGATGGGTTGCAGCTGGAAGGGCATCCGTAAAACATATGCTGTTTAAGTTGCCGGTTCATTCCGCTGTGGCAACCCCAGGTTAATAAAGGGACTACTTTTTTTATACTTATTTTATATATATATATATATATATATATATATATATATATATATATATATATATATGTGTGTATAATATTATTATACTGTATTTTGACCAAAACAATTGCATGAGGCTGTGCCACTTCAAATAATGCAAAATATATGTAAACAAGGTATTGCAAGACTAATTCTCTTTTCTCCTCTGTTTTGCAAAATAAATATTAAGTAAAAACTATCATATAAAGCATTACTGAGCTCCTGGTGACTGTTCTGTCAAGCACATTTGTAAAACTAATATCCGCTTTAATCTAATTCAATTAAAAATTGTTTGTCACATATTTGTCAAGTTTGTCATATTGCAATTACTCATTTTTTTATAACAAAGCTTCCCTAGCTGGATAACATTACAGATATCTTTTAAGACCATGGTACCTTAGTTTTAAACTAGATATTTTAATTCACACAGTATAAGACCTTATTTTATATGTAGCTGTACTCAAAATTCATTCATTTTCATTTGGCTCACACCCTTTATTCATCAGGGGTCGCCACAGTGAAATGAACCACCAACTTATCCAGCATATGTTTTATACAGCGGATGCCCTTCCAGCTGCTACCCAGTCGCGAGAATACGCAAAAAATTTTAATAAAGAAAATGTGATATGTAGTACATTTCGAAGCTTGTGCTATAAGAATCTATTACTCAATAATTGCAACTAAATAGGCACAATGATTTTTTACATGATTGATCATGATGAATAAATAATATTGAATTGTAACTTTATGATCTTTATCAACATGTACTCCAAAGCATGGTGCACAACTTTGTTCCTAGAGATACCTTCCAGCAGAGTTCAGCTCCAATCCTGATCAAACAGTAGGATCTGAAGGAGCACTTGGTAATTAAAGACAGGTGTGTTTAATCACGGTTGCAGCTGAACTTTGCAGGAAGGTAAAGGTGCGGTCACACTTGACTTTTCCTTCCATAGACTTCCATTCATACGCACGCGAATGCGTCAGACCGGTAACGCGGGGTCATGCGTCGAGTTTCGCAGGTTGCTGTGGTGCAAAGTTCAAGCTTGGTGAACTCTAACCTGCGAAATCGCATCACTTGACTGCGTGAGATGAATCGAGCATCAAAACAGGACCTCTCTAGACAGAAATTAAAAACATGGAGCAATCGCTCACTTTATTAATGTCTAATCATCTTGTTTAATCCCGCCCCTTTTCGCAGCGCCACACGACAGAATTTCGCACACACAAAGCCCAGTGTGACCGTAGCTTGAATC
Source organism: Danio aesculapii (assembly GCF_903798145.1). Lineage (NCBI taxonomy): Eukaryota > Metazoa > Chordata > Actinopteri > Cypriniformes > Danionidae > Danio > Danio aesculapii. The sequence goes on along the minus strand of NC_079448.1, from coordinate 12,633,111 downwards.
TGCAGGAACAAGGTTAAACGCCCTTGCTCATAGTTCTGCATGACATTGGAAAAAAAAATGTAATTACAATATTTAGTTTTTCAATATATATTGTGATATGAATACAATTTTACAAGATTATTTAAATAACTCTATTTAAACAAAAATCCTAATTTTAGATAGATTGGGGTGATTTTGTGGAGAATGCATTTGCATAAACTACACTTATCAGCAGTTTTGTGTATTCCACAGTTATTTATGCTTTTGAATCGCATTATGAGACTTTTCTCCAACTACTTTAAACCTTAAAAAGTTGTAAAACGTGATTTGTATTAACATTTTTAAAAGTTTATAGTGAAACGTTGTCTTGGTTGGTGTTGTACTATATATTACAGTACAAAAACCTTGTAATAAGCGAAGTTTCACAAACTAATTTCAAGAGGAGTATGTAATATGATTGATCACAGCTGGTCTCCCATCTGTAGTCATTAGTAAGCCAATCGGATTAATCTAAACTCACTACAAATAGCCCGTCTAGTATTATTCCCTTATCATCTTTTTGAAGAATCCACCCTAGCTTCCCCTTTACCTCCTTTACCATGGCAAGCTCTCGAGAACTACCTGATCTCATGCTCCCTTACATGCTTATTGACCAGACGGGAGCCCTGGGCTCAATTATCTCCAAGCTCAGGGTTCTCTCCCGGGACAGCATGCCAAACCTGCTTATATTATCAAGCAATATCTAAGTGCGAACTCTTGAAACTGCCAATACATTTTCTGTTATTTTACGGACTTATTCCTCTATATATTATTTATTATACATTATATTATTTAAAACTTCTAAATATATATAAAAGTCACTTTGTTAAACTGTTGAGATTTCTGGGAAGTAAAATAACATGTAAAATACATAAACGTAACAATGGAACATAAAATAACATTGTATAGTTTTAATTGTATGAAAAATATAATTAATCTTTGTTAAAACTACGAACTTTATCATTTCTGAGGACCAAATCATGATTTAAATTAGCTTGAAATACTCACACAGACACAGGCCTTAAAAACACATCCAAATGAACAACTTTCTCTCTATTATGATGAAACAAATCTCATATGTTCTGCACTGTGGTCCTTGGTTAATTATAATCGCATTTCAACATTGCAGATCCTGCACTGTAGCTATTGTGGATGCAGTCACACATTGCAATATTAATGATAAAATGATACATTGGGCAGCCCTATTAACACGTCATCTTTTTGAAGAGAAATCAAGTGAAAGTGAAACAAATGATCACTGGACTAAATGACAAATGACAATGCATTTGCCTAATGCTCCTAGGTCTATAAATTCATAGTATGCCGTCAAATACTAAAATAATATCCCAAAAACTTATGTTAAGCAGTTTACTGCTTGATTGGCAGCATTTGTCAAATGAAAAGTACTACAGTGCAAAGGCTTTTCTGCTCTCTAACACACACATTGAGGCTACGAAATCTCTCCAATGAACAGCACAAAGCACTTAAACTACTATAACACACTAAGGCACATTTGGATCAGGATTGTAGTTCAGCATCTTGGAGAAAATGAGTGTTCGGAAAACTCATATGAACTCCTAATGACATTTCATAGTTACGTCATCTGTTCCTAAGTGTTTTTTTAAACAAGATGACAGCAAACTAGGGGCTTGCATCAGTGAAACGTTTTCTAAATATATCCGCCAAACACACACACACACACACATTTGGCTCCCAGATGTCCAACCAGTCACAAGAGTTTACTGCCGGTCTGCAGATATTGCAAGTTTACGAGAAACATCAAAGTGGAGAGTAAAAAAATAAAGCAACTTTAGTGCAATTTGCGCTTTTAAGTAGTCGGGAATCTGCAGAAAGACTATAAACTCTTTCTCTTAAAAAAAAAACAGAGAGTCGGTCGTAAATATAGTATTTAAACCTAGTATTTGAGGTAGAACAGACACCATGCAAACCTCATGTATCAACGTATGCACAAATACTTTGCGTACGCCAGATTTCACGCTCACATTTGGATTTAGTAATGATGAAATTAACGTGAGAATGTGCGTTGGTCTACGCCAACTTCATGTCTGGCGTACGTGTATTTCTTGTGTGTGTTTGTTTTATTTAAATTGGCGACTCCTAGAGGCAATTATGCTAAATTGCACACTACAAAGTATCGCAACAACAAAGTATCCTGGCAACTGGTTCTTTCCAAAGGGAACTGACAGACCGCTCGGGGTTAAGCCAGTTGTCTTTGAGCTGTGCAATGCCAGATGTATGGGACGGGATCATCCGCATGTCTAGCAGGTAAATAAGGTTTCCATATCATGCAGTTGACCAGCCAAACATTAAAGTGCAATTTGCAGCGAACGCCAGTTTTCCTAACGTAATCGGAGTGATCGACTGCAGGCATATTGCTAAAAAGGTGCCATCGGAAACATTTCCATTCAATAAATGTGCAAATCATATGTGATGCTCAAATGCGCTTAACACATATTTTGGCAAGGTGGCCTTGGTCAACCCATGAATCATTTATCCTCACAAACAGCATGGTTGGGATGAGGCTCCAAGGTGGCCGGGTGCGCGATGGGTCGCTTCTTGGTGAGTGATGTATTTAAAGATATTATTCCAGCTAAGTTTTTTTATTGTATTTTATTTTATTGAGCGTAATTAATTAACTGCATATCAGGAGACAGCGGTTATCCTTTTAAAGACGTGGCTGTTAACCCCCCTCAACAACCCACAAACTGACCAAGAGCGCAGATACAATGATGCCCATTCTTGCACTTGGTCAGTTGTAGAGCGGGCGATTGGGCAGCTGAAATGCCGGTGGCGCTGCCTTGATAAGAGTGGAGGGGTGCTGCTATACCGTCCTAACAAAGTGTTCTTCTAATACATTTGTGTCTCCCACAGACACGGATACTACTCCAGACAGTAAAGTGTCGCCCACAATTGAAGCAACTCTCCCCTCAAAGGGTGTTAGTTCAGCATCCCCTGTTCCCATCCGCCTCTTCGGTCCACACTTTGACGGTGCGCCGTTGTTTTCCTCTTAACCTGCACCTTTATATCGGACCATTTTTTAAAAAATTTGTTCACAGTGCAATGATTAGACCCCAGTGCTTTAACCGCGTCAGCTAAACTCTCACACACAATTTTTTTTTCTTTTGTTATTAATTCTGGAGGACAAACTTGCAAATAACAGTTTTTCTCCAGTCTACCTCTGATAGGAGCACCTCCAATTCACATTCTGTTCCAATACACATTTCTCTTCTTGCTTGCTTTTGCCATTGCTTTTTTATTTGGTTTTGCCAAAGTGGAGTCATTACCATATTTATAAGGGGGAGGAGGCAGGGAGGGTTTTTGCGCTCGTGCACGTGCGCTCAGTTTCACGTTAATTTGGATGTACAAAGAGAATATGCATGGGATTCCGCGTACGCAGTGTTTCATACATCTGATTTTTACTGCGTACGCACATTTACATCTTTGTCCGCACGCAATGTTTTAGTATGAATTCAACGCAATTCTTTGTACATGAGGCCCCAGTGTAAGGTATAAATATTAGACATATTTTTGTTAATTAAGTTGAAGAATTGAATCAGAAATGACTAAAAGATTCATAAAAATGTCCATGTGGCATATTTAGAGAGGGAAAAAAATTGAAGTAAATTATTTTAGAAATAGATACAGTATACAGTATATATGATACTCATGCTCATTGAACATACTGTACATGCTTTAGCCTACATTTTTGTGAAACTGCAAAAATGTACTTCAGCATATACATTTGACTGTAAAATGAATGCCAATGCAGTCTGCCAACAACTTTCGTTCCTTTTCACGCTAATGATATTTTGTCACCTTAGATTTATAAGGTTTTATCTGACATTTTTGTCAAAATTGAGTTATTGACATATTCTTATTAAATGACATCTTATTTACCTTATGGGATGTTTTTTATAAGTTGTTTACATTTTAAGACTTTTTCTTTAAAAAACAAATGTTACACACACACTGTTTGCTATATGGATTGCAAAAACTTTGAAGCTCAACATCTTAAAATCATTCAGAACGCAGATAGAACCTTTAATTCCAAGGTGACAGTTTGCAGAGACATTTTATCAATATATAAATGGTTATTTTCAATCTTTTAGTTCTTATAGTTCTTTGTACAACACCAAATAAATACCATAAGTCAGCCCGTGGTCAGTATAGGTAACTTTGTACGGTTTTGTAGTGCAATGAAGCACAGTTCCACAAAAGAGATAAAAACAATGTAAATTTAATGTTACGCTATGTGGCTACAGCGTAAGTTCCTTTTACTTTACTTTTAAAACACTATTGGTTGGGTTTAGGAAAGGGGTATAGGTAAGCGGTTTGCTGCTCTAGCTGATCTGACAACCCACACCTTCTTGTGGAAGTGTACAAGAAAGATCTGAAATGTACAACAAAACGTACACTAAGTAACGTGTTTCTGATTCGCAAAAATGTTAGTGCATTTAGTGGATTTGTCATCTGAAACATGAAACAAACACACCTAGAACAATATATTTACATTTCACAGAAATGTGGATATCTATTTTCAATGAGCCTGGGTTGTAAATATGATTGATTATAGCATATCATGTTGGGGAATGATATTGAAAATTCTGTCGTCATATTCTCACCCTTTACTTCAGGGGTGTCCAAACTCGGTCCTGGAGGGCCGGTGTCCTGCAGATTTTAGCTCCAACTTGCCTCAACACACCTGCACGGATGTTTCTGGAAAGACTAGTAAGTGCTTGATTAGCTAGCCCAGGTGTGTCTAATTGGGGTTGGAACTAAACTTTGCAGGACACCGGCCCTCCAGGACCGAGCTTGGACATGCCCGCTTTACTTGTTTCAAACACTTTTTTTCTATTAAATACAAAAGAAAATATTTTGAAAAATGTTGAAATCCTGTAAAAATCTACTTCCATAGTATCTGGTTTTCTTATTATGAAAGTGAAGGTTACAGGTGTCCAGCTTTCTTTAAAATATCTTCTTTTGTGCTCAATAGAAGAAATCTAAAGGTTAACAGCCACTTGAGGGAGAGAAAATAATGAGCAATTATTCATTTTTTGGTGAACTATCCCTTTAATGCAAGCTATAGTGCAGTTCAGAAATCATTTGGCTGATCTGTTGCTGTTATTGCTTTATTGTGTTTGAAGATAACATCTACAATAAAAAGTAATGCAACATCTACAGATATTGTGCAAATTTAAGAACAAAACTGCATCATATAGTTTTTACTATGACCAACACAATGCATAAATCCAGGTGCTCCGGTTTCCCCTACAGTCCAAAGACATGCGCTATAGGTGAACTGAATAAGCTAAATTGGCCGTAGTGTATGTGTGGGTGTGAATGCAAGAGTATATGGTATCGGCCAGTGCTGGGTTGTGGGTGGAAGGCCATTCGCTGCGTAAAACACATGCTGGATAAGTTGGCGGTTCATTCTGCTGTGGCGACCCCTGATTAATAAAGCGACTAAGCCAAAAAGAAAATGAATGAATGAATGAACAATGCATAAATATGTGCAATTAAAATACAAACAAGCATATCCTGCTTATGGCATGGCTACTTCCAACAAATAATTGGACAAAATATATTGATTTGAGTCCAAATATTTTATTAGCTGACCAAAGCAAAGTCATATAATTCAATACCTTATTACACAGCTTTTCTCCATATAAATAATTATGGGTGCAAGACAAATTAATTGGTATTAAACTGTTTTAAATGTATTTAAATGTAAATGTACCCTTCCAGCTGCAACCCATCACTAGAAAACACCCATACACTCTCATTCACACACATACACTACAGACAATTTAGCTTACCCAATTCACCTGTACTGCATGTCTTTACACTTGTAAAGTGTACCGAAACCGGAGCACCCGGAGGAAACCCAAGCGAACATGGGGAAAAAAGTTGGCCAACTGACCCAACCAAAGTTCGAACCAAGGATTTTCTTGCTGTGAGGTGACAGTCCTACACATTGCACCACCATGACACCCAGTTTTAAAATTATATACCTGTTTATTATAATAATTGTAATAATAATTACTAATAATTACATTACCCATTACATTACAATGTACAAAACGGTAATCTAGGCAAGCAAATGACCACTTTAACAATATTGCAGTTCTATTAACATGTCCTGCAATTTCATTTTCAATATAATAACAACTATATCAAAGACTAAAAACACTAAACAAGAAAGAGGGAGTGAGTGAGTCTGTGGTTCTCAAATTATAATAGTATTTTAATAGTATTCAACAAAATGCTAATAACATTTGTTCAGCATTTTATAAACTCCCCAAATGTAAAACTTTAAATAACAAAGCTTTCTGGCAAGCAGACCTGGATAAGCCTGTGCTATTAGTTTTTATATGTGACCTAAGCATACCAAACCTCTATACCAATCAGAATCTAGTATTCCAGAGGCAGGTGTAATAATAGTGTGTAAAAAACTACTAAAGTAACACAGTGGCCCAGAACACTATAGACTCATGTGAGAATGTCATTGCATTAAATAAAACATAAAACCGTGTGGCAAACACACAAAAACAAGCACTGCTAGCACTTTTCTCAGAAACATTTACAATAACAAATACTCTACATTTTAACAGCCTAAAAACGTTATCCATACATAGAACTGTATTCATACAGGGCAATCTGTAAATACAAATTCAGTGTACCCTAAATTAAATGGAAAACTCACCCAAAAAATTAAAATTTTGTCATCAATAACTCACCAAACCTGAGGAAGATATACTAAAGCAATAATCACATCACAGGATCTGCAACGTCAAGTCAGGATTATAGTTGACCAGAAGCCAAAGTTGAAAACATACATGATTTGTGGAGTCCTTGCAAAGTATAACCATAAATTTCCCAATAAGCTTATCATTTGCATTAGTTTTTTAGGCCTGTGACTGTGACTATTTCAAGCCAGTGTAAAGCATTCAGGCACAAGAAATTATAATGTTTGTAACTTTAAGACAGTTTACTTCCCTAAAGATGAAAGCTATACTGGGTCATTTTACATTTGAGTACTCAATTTGTACTTGAATACTGCTAGACTTCCTGAAAATCGTAAAATACTGTTTATTTAATTTTTATGTTTACTCTACTGTATCAGTTTATGATATTTTATCCAGATGAACTCCACTACAAAGGCATCACAATCAATCTAAAATGAAATCTTTCCAAACTAAGCCATTCATTTTATCTGGTGAAACTATAATCATTATCACAATATGTTTCACAGAAAAACAAAATATTGTTTTTTCCAATATTGTGCAGCACGAAACTGAAGAATGTTGGAAAAAAAACAGCCGCTGATTTTTTTTTCGTTCCTATACTATGAATATCAGTGGCTGTTTTTTTTTCTTTTTTCACCATTTACTCACACTCATGGGGGTCTAAACTTTTATTAATTTCTTTCTTCTGTTGAACACAAAACAAGAAAGAACTTCATAAAAGATTAGAGCCACTTGAATGTGAGTAAATGGGGAAGAAATTTTCATTTATGTGTGAACTCTCTTTAATATTCCAAGCCAAACTCCCTGAAGTAAACTACTACCAGAGGAACCACTACCAGAGAACTTTTCTGCTGACCTTTGAAACGTTTCATGCTCTGATATCTTAAGAACTTACATAAAGTTGTAATCTAAATGGCTGGGGAATGAAATGGCAGTGTGTTATCTCAGAATATTCAAATTCAGGAAGCTGGTCATGGCTGAATGCATGTGACCATGCAAATTTAAGCTACAGAGATATGCGGACTCTTTCTTTAAACAGCTCTCGGTGAGTTAGAGTAAGTAGATTAAACTGTTTCAGTGTACGTGAAGAAAGATTTCTGTACTGATGCAGGACAGGTTCTTTTAGGGCGTAACAGTTGTGTTGACAATGTAAACGCTACTGTGTGTGTTTGGCAAGGAGGGTTGCAACAGTAATGTGTAACATCTGGGACCTTGTTGAAGCCAACCAATGAAATGTAATCAAATAAGGAACTGTACAGGAACCCAACAACTACAACAGTAAGTCCTAAACTGGCAACAGACCAGCATTTGACAGTAAGACATATTCAACCAAGTAAAAATATCCATGTAACTACCAAAACGTCAAATACCAAAGTTTTTTTCTGCTAAATGAAAAACATTTTAAAATCACAAACTGATGTTTTTTTTTATTGTATAAAATTTACTCAAAATGTAACAGAAATATTAACAAGTGCTCTGACTATCAAAAGTTGTAAATTGCATAATAAAAGTCCCCTATTTAACTACAGCTTGCACAAAATAAAAATATTGCAATATTATGGCAACTAAAACTAAAACGGCAACAATTTACACAGGCTCATTTGGGGACTTTAAAGCATCCTAAGCCTCAGTGAATGAATTCACATCCATATTTATGTTTGTCTGCTACGCCGCTGTTCTTGACTGTTTGGTGCCATCTTGTGACTGAATAATATGTAGGTTAGTGTATTCTCCATTCAGCCATTTTCATTTCTGTCAGCTTCACGTTTAAATAAAAATTAATAAACTATTTAGCGACTCAGAACAATGTTTTGTGCCTAATTTTAATGTTTTGGCAAGGTGGGAGTACATCCAGGTACATCCACAGACCGGTAGCTGGGGGAATTCGGATGGTTTGGAGCAGTGGTTCTCAACTGGTTTGGCCACGGGACCCATATTTTTACATGGTCATCAAGCCGCGACCCAAATTTTTAGGAACTATAATATAATTTTATGAATTATAATTAATTTGTATTTATTTGTTAGCATACACAAGTAGTGGCAGACAAATCATAAGGAAATCACCAAGACTTACAAATTAACAATATTTTATTGCTGTCATTTAACACAATGTATGCACTTGTGATGCCCTCAGCTCTTGGAGTCGTCTTTGAAAATAGTCCACAGGTTTGTCCTTGCAACCGGGATGTTTGGTTTCTAAATGTCGTTTTAATTTAGATGGTTTCATGCAATCTTGTGAGAGCATCTCACTTCATATGACACACTGAGGTTTTAAGCCTTTTTTGTCATCAATATATGTAAATACAAACTTTACATATTCGCGGTCGTACTTGCGCTTCGACATATTTGTTGCTATAGTTAAATGAAATTTCACAGGTCAAACGGTACGGTTGTTGCGGGCGCATTTCAAAATAAAAGCCCGGTATTCGAAAAATAAGGTAAAGATAAAACTTTTGTTGTTTTTTTGACAACACCCTCCGTGACCCACTGAAAATGTTCCCGCGACCCAAAAGAGGGAAACACTGGTTTAGAAGACCCACCCCTCACTGACATAGGTCCAGAATTTGTCCAATACATGAGCTCATTTGTCTTATTTTGATTGCTGAAAATAACCTGCTGAAAGAGTCTTTAAGACCATGCAGAATCCTTTGTTGGCTGTCGCTTCAGTGTGACTTCAGCTAATCAGTTTTGGCCAATGTAACTATTATTTTTCATAAGTCCAACATCCAGCTGTGCAAGAAACGTGCTCGAGCAACAAGTTTCGCAGTTTGCTGTGTTGGAAAGCTCAAGAACTCTGATCAAGAGAACTCAAGATCAAGATGGTGAACTCTAACCTGCAAAATCGCATCACGTGGCTGCGTGAGACCAATCGAAAATCAAAACGTTACCTACTACCTACTGAAGGATTCGAATTTCTGCCTTCCAATCTGTCTCATCATGGATCAACGTTTGTCCCTTTCGCATCATCCTGCTTCTCATTATCTTTATTAAATATGATTATTTAAATGAGTATTTAACTTTTAAATTATTTTAACTAATGAATAAGTTAACACACTGCTCTATGTAAGAATGGTCAGTGCATTTGCCTGTCTCTGTGTAACTTTTTCAGGAGCCACCAAACTAGGTCAGAGGTCACGGAGACCTTGAGTGGAACTGAGGGCTGAGGACTGGAAGCAACTGTTTCTATTGTTATTTCTAGTAGTTAATACTATCTAAAATATCTCAAGTGATTTTGCTATTTTTACGATTAATTATTTTAAAGTGATTCTACTTTTTATTCAAGATAGACTTTGTGTAGTAAGGATATACCTGCCTGAATGTAGATCATACCGCTTTTTACCCAGTTTAGATAAAGACGGCTGAAAATACACCCAGCCTTGGATAAGAAAGATATTGTACTTTAAGTGTGTGTTTTCTATTTGATTGTGGATCCGTTTCACAGGTCTGGAGTCAGCACTAAACAGTCTAGTGGATATCTGATGTTTATGCTTAAAATATTGTTCAGAATTGTACGCACGCACCCACGTGGAAATTTTCCTAGTCTATCTGTGTTTTAACCAATCATGTTAGAACACGTATATGTGTGACACAGTTAATAACGTTATGTGAGAGTATCATTGATGTTGATTTATGATTGTAAGCAGAGCGGCCTAGGTACTCATTGCTAGTGTTGAAGCTGGCTTCTGCTGATGAAACTGCAAACTATCTTCAGTAAACTTTATTTCTTTGAATCTCTGACTCCGGCTCTTCTTCATCTGACAGACTGGTCATTCTTTGGGCTAAACTGTATACCATCCCTACACTACTACATACTCTATACAGAAATTTTAAATATGGACCTATTGCTTACTTTTTAAATGTCTAATCATCTTGTTAAATCTCGGCCCTTTTCGCAGCGCCGTATGACAACATTTCACAAGCACAAACTGTAGTGTGACCACGGCATGAGTGTGTTGAAGCAGGGTTGGAACTAAACTGAATTTGACACCCCTGGTTTAAGGCATAGGTCTCAAATGTGATTCCTAGAAGACCACAGCTCTGTAAAGTTTTGCTCCAACCCTAATTAAACACACCTGGTGTAACTAATCAAGGTGTTCAAGACTACAAGGAACTATTAAGCAGGTGTGAGTTGGAGCTGCCTGTAGGTAAACTCTGCAGACCTGTGGCCCTCCATGAGTTTGAGATCACTGGTTTAAGGATCTGGTCTCGCCTTTCAGAGATTATGTTCTGGTCTGGTTTGACTGGTCTCCCTATGGATCATCAAGTTCAGTGGTGGGCCGGTGTCTTGCAGATTTTAGCTCCAACCCTGGTCAAACACACCCGAACAAGCTAATAGGGTATATGCCAAAGCATGCTAATAGGACTTTTAATTTGCCAGTAACCTGGGTTAAGCGCTTCCAGTGAACTGTTTGCAATTGCAAAATCGGCACGTTTAAGGTCTGTTTCCTTTAAAAATCAGAGATCTCTACTGGCTGAGTGATATCCAATATAAAGTGGTTCTCAGATTGTACAAAAAGCACTGCATTAAATTACATTTCCCCCGCCATGTCTTTATAATATGAGCATTTATTTTACCCCAGTATATTCAATGGAACTTCTGCGCTAGCCTGCCGATTCTGACAGGCACGTGCGAGTAAACGGCTTTTTGTCTCGTTTTACGCTCGAGCAACTGAATGAATGCCAAAGTCTATTTAACTGCTTGTATTTTAATTACATTACAACATCGATGCTGTAAAAGGAATCATATAAAATGGAAAAAACTCACAATAACCGGTCACCGGACGTTTATCGGTATGGGAACAACACTAGCTCGGCATATACCCTATTAAGGTCTTAAGCTGCGGTCACACTAGAGCTTGCGAAATTCTTTTGTATGGTGCTGCAAAAAGGGGCAGGAATAAACAAGATGGTTAGACATTTTAAAAAAGCAAGCAATTGCTCCATATTTAAAATTTCTGTTCAGAGAGGTCATGTTTTGATCCTCGATTGGTCTCACGCAATCAAGTGAAGCAATTTCGCAGGTCAGAGTTCACCAAGCTTGAATTTTTCAACATAGCGATCTGCGAGACTTGATGCACAAGCTTGCGTTTCCGGTCTGGGGAATTTGTGTGCGTATAAATAGAAGAAATCTATGGGGAGAAAAGTCCAGTGTAACCGCAGCTTTACTATGTTTATTTGTAACCTCCATTGGTGTGTTGAGGCAAGTTGGAGCTAAAATCTGCAAGACACTGGCCCTCCACAACCAATTTGGTGAGCCCTGCATGGCTTGTAGTGTGTGTCGGGAACAAACTGGCCTTTTCCACATCTGGAGTTCAGCTCCAGAAGCTTCCTCAGCACTACAGTGACTATGTTTACATGGACACCAATACCAATACTTAGATTTTGATGCGATTAAGACAATACTCTGATTAAGAGTAGACCATGTAAACAGCCATTTTTGATTAATTTAATCCGATTAAGGTCATAATCGAACTAAAGAGAAATTGAATTAAAACATGTGGAGTATGCTGATTTTAGTCGCATTATTGAAGTGCAGTACAGACATGTAAACACCTTAATTGAACTATTACCGTCATGTAGGGCTTTTCGCCGCATTTTGCGACAGGCTAGTCCACACACACACACCCACACCCACACACGGCTGTTTGACACTTTGCGCCTACCGAGTCAGTGCAGACCACAGACACCTGCATCGTGAAATGCGGAGGTTTTTCTTCTATTCAGCATGCGGTGTGAACTTCCATTAAAACAACTCTACCAGCAGTTTATAGTTGCATCCAATATCTCATTTGTCACAGGGGGCATGCCCGGATGAAAGTAAAAGTGCCAAACTGCAGTTAAAGTCAGCAAATTAATAATGTAACACCCGAAATTACATGAAACTCTGGAGGAAATGCGGATAGCGCGGTGACGCAATGATGTTAATCTAAGTATGTGCTATAACATGTAAAACAGGATCATGAAAGAAACATTCAAAAAGCAACTCATGTAAATGCCTTAATCTTATTATTGTCTAAAATAGATTAAGGCAATAAATTCGATTACTGTTGTCCGTGTAAACACAGTCAGTGATATGAACAATAACAATGTCAGTTTTACTATGAGTTTAAGATTTCATGCTTTGGGATTGCATGCATGCAAAGAGGATTTTACTTTCAAAGCACAGAAAACACTGTCTTCTCGATGTCAACAACATAAATCTAAATTGTCCAGCCCTCAGCTACAACTACAGTGTTTTGATGGCCAAATGTAGTTTATTGGCAATAAAAGAAATTATGAAATTATAACTTTTTTACAAACCTATCTATATTGTTAGAAAACTGGAGATACTGATATCCTCAATTTTCAGTTTTGCATCATATAATTTTGATATTGAATACAAGGAGTCAGACATAATGTATGAACTGAATGTTTCATGTAACCTGCTCAATGAAAACACACATTTCTTGACTGCATCAAACATGAAATTAAAATATTGACATGTTCAGAATTGTGTTCTGCTGCTTAGTAAGCGGGAGAGATTGAACTTTTTACAGTATGCAGGAGTACCTTGGGTTCTTCTCTCTTATGAACCAGGCACTTTGTTAGAAACAATTCTATGTTTCTGTTTGTACAGATAATTCTTTTATATTTTTATACTTTTTTCTACAACTACTTACTCTATCGACAGTCTTTAATAGTCTTTAATAAGTTTATATTTCGTCACCTTAGAATTATAAGGTTCTATCTGACATTTTTGTCAAAATTGAGTTATTCGCATTCTTATTAAATGACAATTTATTTACATGATGTGAAAACTTTTTATTTAAAAAAACAAAAAAGCTTTATCTATCTATCTACACTATAATGCTCTGGCTATGAGCCAATCAGCATTTTGAATGCACGCACGTGGACCAATCAGCCTCAGCTTTCTTTGTTTTTTCATCGGTTGACAACGGGAAAGACCATAAAGAAACACAAAATAAGGGTCAACGAAATAATGCCGCACCACACAAAATCGAAAAGAAACCTGAAGCTGAAAAGATGTGTCAATGTGATGATTTAGAAGCATTTTTTAACATTGAGATGAAATGTTCAATTTTACATTGTTGAAAGAGAAATTATTTAATAAAATCTAATATATCAAATGTGAAATTTTTATTTGTGTATATAAAGTTAGTGAAACATTTTTCAGTGTTTGTTAAACAACTCATTTGCTCATTCTCTGTTTTCTTTTAAAGTCTTTAAATTTGATATTAAGCCTTGAAGGGCACTTAATTTAATAAATGGGGCATATAGTTCAATAAACATAACTCAATAATAAAGCATGAAATTCAATATATATGACCCTATTAATTACAAAAAATGTACAGCTGCAAGAAACAAAATATTTAGCACAGCCTTGTATGCTTAATTTGAACAAGAAAAAAAAAATCATCCTAAAACATTAAATACATGTTATAGAAAGCAAAAATATAACTTTCTCATTCATCAACATATATATATAAGCAAACTGATTGTTTTTATTGAAAAGTATTGCTTCAATTGATGATCTGCCAGATAGAACCTTATAATTCCAAGCGAAAAGTGATTTACAATTAGAAGGTTCTATTAAAATGCAGGCCCTGTTTATTTTACCCCAATTTGCAAATTTAAGAGAATTTTGATAATTTACATGTACAGTACATTTATGGTCTCTGTCATGTTAATGTATGAAAGAGAACTGTTACACACATATTTTTTGCTATATGGAATGCAAAAACTTTAAAGCTCATCATCTCAAAATCATTTAGAACACAGATAACCTTATAATTCCAAGGTGCAACTTTGCTTTTATTTTCTATTGCAGAACTTCTATTTCTCCAAATTTAGATTGATATTGATGTTATTATAATTTCTGTTATTGTTATTATTTTGAAGGTCATGAGCGTTTGTGTAAGCATTTCACTGCATAGCACACTGTGTATATGACTCTGTATGTGACAAAATACATTTGAATTTGAATTTCCACAGTACCCTCAGTAAATGTCCCAACGAACTCACAAACAGCTAAATGTGTGCAGATGTGGGCCTTTCAAATAGTTAAAGCTTTTTAATTACTTCCACATGCATCTCACCTCCCTAGTCATAGTATGCTATCCTCACATGTCTCGTCTGTCACACCATAGTCTGCTACCATGATAAATGATAAAAACACCAGTATATCATAACCAGTTATGGTCTGTTTCTAACTAAACCTATCAAATTATCAGCATTGTGACACACAATAGAAACAATTAATTTTGTCACCCCAAAAAGATTCCGTTTGTTTTTTTAAAGGCAATTAATAATTAATAACTAATAATTGTGCAGTTTTGATAAAGGTTCAATCTCCTCTTTGTACAGATTATTCATATCTGGCTCTCATAAATCCTCAGAATCAAAACTAAGATTATGGAAAAGAAAATATAGATGATGAAATATATAGAGGATTGGAATGAGGCATGTCAGAAAGCTCAGAAACAAATGATCAATCGCCTGAAACGTGTACAGTACAAATGGCTAATGCAAACATACATAAATCCTGCTATATTGCACAAGTTTAATGATAATATCTGTATAAAGTGTAATGAGGTAAGAGGTACACTGTACCACTGTATATGGAAATGTGTGAAAATAAAACCCTTTCGGCGAGGTGTAATTGAAATAATTGACCAAATTTTATCAAAGAAATTAACATTAGATCCTAAGATTTTAATTCTGGATATATATCCTGTCAGCCCTCTTACAAAGCAAAGAGGTCAGATTCATGTGTATTTTACAAGCTAAAAGTATTTTTGCTCTTAATTGGAAAAATATAAATGATCCTAGAATGGTGTCACATATGTCAATGGAAAAGATAACATACATTGTCAAAAAGAAAACAAAAAGTGTTTGACGATATCTGGAGACTAGGCATATGGCGATAACCGGTTTCAAGGTTTACCACGGTTTGGAAAAGTCAAGGTATTAAAACCGCAAATATTTTTGTTATACCATTTCTAGGGTATATGTAAAGAGTTTTTTAAAGTGGTTTTTCAATGTGTTGTAAGGAAATCTGTGTTTTTGAAGCTAATGAAGATACTAGAAGTCAATGTTTATTTTTAATTATGTAGCCTGGCACGTTTACTGTTCCAAAATATCATAAATGGTTCCTAAAATGTAATATTTTGTGTTAAAGGGGGAAAAAAAGTAGCTGTTGTGTACTAAGGCGTTTAAAAAGAAATTATTTTACAGCAATAAACACAATACCATAAAACTGTGATATTTTTATCCAAGGATATCATACCATCAGAAACTTATACCTGCCCATGCCTACTGGAGGCCTTTTAATACTTTCTAAAGTACAATGTAAATGTTGGCAGTCTGCAACAACAAGAACAAGCTCTGAGGGAGTAGGGTAGTATGGTCTAAACATAGACTTGGGAAACACTCTTTACCTGATTTAAACATAGCCCCCACACACACACACTTTTTTGGTCTTGCTATATTTTTATTATTTTTAATATATATTTTTTTTAATGAATGGGTCGATGGGAGGGAGAATAGGGTGTAAAATGTTTGCTGTGTCTACATGATTATTATTCTGTAACTGTGTAATCTGTCGTGATATGCAAACTGAAAAAAGTAATAAATATATTGTACACAAAAAATTATTGTGCAGTTTGATCCTTGAAACTTTGCAAATCGTTTATGTTGATGTACATGTAATTTACACTATAAGAAATACTACACATATCATTTTAAAATCCTCCTCATATCACGTTGTTGCACTACAGGGCCTCAGGAAAGTTTAACCCTTCAAACAGGAGATGTCAACTGGTTCAGGCCAAAACTGGGCTGATATTATATATACACTTCTGAATATAAATGTTTCAAATTAGATTATTTGCATCAATGCCACTGAAGAACCATTTTGGGTTCCACAAAAAAAAATCCTTTGACCAGCTCTTTCCTCAGTGTGCACTGTAAAAAATGCAGGGTGAAAAGGCGGTGAAAGCTTTATGTGACTATTTTCAATTACATAAGTTTCCTTTTACAGTATTGATGTTGTAATATAATTCAAATGCAATCATTTAAATAAACTTAAGCATCAATTTTCACAGAAAAATATAATTCAATGCAGTGCTTTGTTTGGTCTGACACCCACCACGCTGTTTTTTAAAGATATCAGATCTTAAACGCAGCGCTTTTTTAAAGTCCGTGTGCATATAACTACAACTACATTAACTTAAATGTTTTTACAAATTGAGTTGATTGAACATAAAACAATTAAGTTATGCCAGAAAAAAAAATATTCAAATTGAGCCCATTAGATTGAACAAGCAGAAAAAATATTGTTTTGAGTGTGTGTGAGGAACATTTGTAAATCTAAAGAGATGTTTTAAAGAGCCAGCCTTTTGTGGATTGAAAAGTGGATGTTAAAAGTTCTTTGTGGAACTGTCAATGCCAATAAAGAACTTTATTTTTTAAGACTGTAAACCTATAGGCCTGTGTGAAACCTATAAGAGCATAAAGCTTTGTTAAAGAGAGAGAAAAAAGTCATGAAAACATAATTCACAAAAATCTAGTTTAGTATGGGTTTTATCTGACCATCTCAACTTAACATAAAAACACAGACATTTGTTAGTTGAGGTTCAATGACAATGGGAAACTGATGCAGTTCACCCAGGAACTGTCAATCTCACAAACAATAACAGCAAATAATGCTGAAAACGTATTATATTAATCTTTTATTTTACGACTTTGAAAATTCAGCGTCCACCTTGTGAGAAGTCCATATCTGTTAGTGTGACAACTATCTCCAACACGATTCTCATCTATCCTGAACCGCTGATCATAACTACACAACATATAGGTTTATTTATAGTCTGAAGAAATTCTTTTCAAGTTTTTCTTCATGTTTTGAAGGCTTGTAAATCACAATTCCCCTTTATTCTCAGGTCTTTCATCACCTCGGGAAGCTTGTGCGGTGCATCCAGACAGACAGAGGCAGAATTGATCAGCACAGGGCGGCCAGAACCACACCCACAGCACCGGCCATCACAGACCCACTGCAGCTGAACATCTGTGCTCATCAAAGCACCGCGCATCACAGATCAAACCCACTGACCGACTGCATGCTTGCCTGACTGACATCATCATGACTGACAGCCGCGAGAGATGACAGAGGATCGCCGCTAATCATGTGTGTTCTTCCAGCCCGGATCTACACCGTTTACAAAGCATCAAGAGGACAGATGTCAGTGTTACATTACCGGGCCAAATGCAATGAATTAAACATGGGTGTGATGTTGCAAGCGAAGAGCGCACGAGCAGGGTGATTAAACTCTCTGGGTGAAAGTGATGAGACAACCAAATTCATTCATAACGCTCATTCAACCATTTATATCCCATATAATTATGCTTCTCAATACAGCGGAGCGTGTGTTGGAGTATCAAACGGAACCATGCACCGATATCGGTTATAATGAACATTTGTCCGTACAATACCCAGTAACTTGCCGTGAGCGTCTCAGGTGTCCGCGGTCGCTCCTGCGGGCCGATAATGTGTCCTTAATTCGGCTCTGACCGGAGAAACACACCGGGCGACGGCATCTCACAGCAGTTGCGGAAGTGTAGAGGAGGGTGGCGTGTGTGTGTGTGTGTTGATGCTGTTGTAGTGCTGATAGCGTTACATTAGTCTCCACTACACACGCAAGAGAAATCCGACGGCAAATTTTTAAATCCTACTACCGTGAAGGTTTAGTGTTAAATATTCATGAGCAGCGCCTTCGCGATTGGAGGAGAGCGACGCAGCGTCGTTATTACTATGTATTTAATTTACATGAGCTAAGCAATTTCTCATGCAATGTATTATTGAATATTCATTAGCAGAGCCTCCTTCATAGTACGGTGTGTAATTTCACCGAACACACGCCCACTGTTAGGCACAACTCTTATGAAATAGAGCATCATCTAAAACTAAAATGAAAAAGTACCTAATATTTTGAATTTGTTTAAAAATAAGCAATAAAAGACAGACAGACTGACTGACTGACAGTCAGACGAACTAAACTGAGTTTCATAGTTTAAACGTCTTCGGCAGAGCAGTTTTTTTGATGGCAATTAATTAATAAAACTTGTATTCATTTTGTATTAAATAATACTATATATATAAATGGCGACTGATTTCTGTATGACACTTTAAAACATGAATATACATATTATTCATACATAATAAATCAATCTGTAATAAATAGTATTGAATTATTTATAAACAGTTAAAGTCAGAATTATTAGCCCCCCTGTTAATTTTTTCCCCAATTTTTGTTTTTAACGGAGAGAAGACTTTTTCAACGCATTTCGAAACCTAATAGTTTTAATAACTCATTACTAATAACTGATTAATTTTATCTTTGCCATGATGACAGTACATAATATTTTACTAGATATTTTTTCAAGACACTTCTATACAGCTTAAAGTGACATTTAAAGGTGTAACTAGGATAATTAGGTTAACTAGGCAGGTTAGGGTAGGCAAGTTATTGCATAACGATGGTTTGTTCTGTAGACTATCGAAAAAAATATAGCTTAAAGGGACTAATAATAATGTAATAAATAAAAATGTTTTTTAATAAATTTAAAACTGCTTTTATTCTAGCTGAAATAAAATAAATAAGACTTTCTTCAGAGGAAAAAAATATTATCAGACATACTGTGAAAATGTCCTTGCTCTGTTAAACATCATTTGGGAAATATTTGAAAAAGAATAAAAAATTCAAAGGGGGGCTAATAATTCTGACTTCAACTATATATATATATATATATATATATATATATATATATATATATATATATATATATATATATATATATATATATATATATATATATATATATATATATATAGTCACTGGTAGGACACCATGGCAGGCCTCCCACCAGTTCTGTGTGTGATATTGCATTTATTCAACAGTTCGAGTAACCATGTTTAATTATCGAGTAACCATGTGAAATACATATATTTATGCAATAGTTCTGTCTGTTTCTCGAATCTAATTGGCTGATAGCAGTGTGATATTGTGCAATATCAGAACTCCTACAGCCTCCTCACCCTTCTTTATTACTTCGCCCACATAGATCAAGTGACAGCAGATCAATAAACTCATTACTACAGTTTGACAAATATTGCAGCTGTTGGACTACATAATGTACTTTTGAGGCTTTTTAGGCGAGAATGTAGTTGTGTAGATTGTAACTATGCAGCGCCATCCACAAGAGACCGCATAATAAGCCCTTAGAGGAGGAAAAATCCAGCGTAATTTTAAACTACAGCTGATCAAATCATTATAAAACTTGTAAGTGACTTTCTAAGTCGATCTTTCTCTTTTGTGTCTTGTAGTGCTGTATTTATACCATAGTAATTGTAGTGTGTTGAGTGTGAGATGGGACTTACATTTACATTTACATTTACATTTAGCAGACGCTTTTATCCAAAGCGACTTACAAATGAGGACAAGGAAGCAATTTACACAACTATAAGAGGAGCAGTGAATAAGTGCTGTAGGCAAGTTTCAGGTGTGTAAAGTTTACAGACTTACTGCAGACTAGTTCAGTAAACAGAAATAAAAAAAGAATACAAGCATGGGTTTAGCGTTACACTACAGCAATCTGGTAGTGTTTGTGCTGCTTTAGCTTTTTCAGGTTTAATTATTGTGATACACTCATTGCAACAGAGAAATACTGGGAGATATCTCTGTAGACTGATGGCATTTCATGCCGTTCAGCCTTACAATCTTAAAATGTGAGCAAAAGCACCTGTTTTGACATCACTTTAGACATAATGCTGAAGAATCATTCAAATAGTAGCTCTAAAATGACGTTTGTGAAGTAGCAATGCTTTCTGCTGCTCTGATGTCAGCTGCATATGTGAATGAATGGCGGAAGAAAGTAGTTCCTCATACAAAAGGGTTTTTAAACTCTCAGTGTTTGAATTTCTTCTTATATACATGATTATGCTGTTGAACTGTTGTAAAAACACAATATCACATTAGTAGCAGTGCAATGTAGCTGTATATCGTTACTGGTGGGACACCAAGCACGCCTCCCACCAGTGTCGATATAAAGCCACATCGCATCGTATGCTACTCATGTGATGTTGCTGTTGCTCATATATATATATATATATATATATATATATATATATATATATATATATATATATATGCTTATATTATAATTTTATTTGTCTTGTAACTTAAGAACAATGCAACATATTAGTACTACTGTTATTTCTTGTTTATTACAGTAAAGATGCTTTGAATCGTTAAGTAAATTTCATAAAACTTGAATTGATTTCACTAGCAACGTACAACTTACAGTTCTTCAGAGTTTCTTCCCAGCAGTTTAGCTCAGGTAATGAGTGAATGTGAAAGTAGTGAGAGAGGCTAATGTGGTTACAGCCTGAATGAATGAAACAGTCACAGCTCAGGAAAGCACCACCGTCCACTGCTGTGTAAGAAGGAGGGAGGGGTCAAGAGTGGCTCTTTGCTGAGTGGAGTGGAAAATCAGCCTCAGAAACATCACTAAAGTGCCATCATTCTGACCTAGATTTCCGCGTCTGCTTGTTTCTCTCTCTGACTCTCCACTTGTACATGCATGTCAGAGTGCAGCTAAACACAGACGTTACTGCATGCATGATTAACACCACATGTGGACCACTACTTCAGGCCAAACACACACACACACACACACACACAAACACACACACACACACACACAAATACTACTTCTTATTTTAGCTCATGAATAATATAATATATATATATATAGGAAAAGGAAAATATATATATATAGGAGACAGGAAAATGGTAAACACTTACTATGGGGTGCACAAATAGAAATGTATTACTGTTTAACCAGTGCTTCTTCTTAAGTTAATTTGACTTATGAAAAATTAAACCATTCGTTAATGGCTGACACATCAGCAACTAAATATATGTCACCATGAATGAATTCCCTATGAACACCTATGTTTAATTAATAGTGCAATTAATGTGTTAATTGCCACAATGCGCCAAAGCAATGTGTTTCATCCTCTAGCTGTTTTAATTAATCATTAGCTAATCATTTGCAAAGATATCAATACGGTATGACTTATAGGTGCAATATGTAATATAAATGTGCAGATTTAAGATACACTGTAAAACAAAATACTGGGTTTCACACAATTCCTTCATGCTGTCCCAACAAAAATCAGATAACTTAAATGTTTTAACAAATTAAAGTGAATTGAACATAAAACAATCAAGTTGCCCCCCCCCTCCCCCCAAAAAATTCAAGAATTGTGTTGATTCAACTCATTATATAAAAGTAGTTTGAACAAGCAGCAAAAAATAATAAGGAAAAATGTGTTCTTCATTCACATACTCCACAGAGAGTAGCTTACCTCAGACACTTCTTTGGGAAACTGCTATATGCTGAAATATAGTTGTTGAAATGTGATTTGAAGCTATAGGGGAAGGAAACAATTCCTCACACAAAATGGATTTTAAGACACCATGATTTTCTGTGGTTGTTTCTTTTTATTTACATTCTTGCGCCGTCAAATCAGTGTTAATTTCATCAAAAATGGCTTGAAACTTCTGCTGTGCCAGTAATGTGACTGAATGCACATGACCTGATCCGCTCATCAAATGATTGAACAGCGCAAAGCAATGCATTATAACAAAAATTATGTTGGTTATTTTTGACCCTTTTGACTATATATTAGCCTATAATGCGCTGTTCGTTCATTAGTTGAGTGGATCAGAGCCCACACATTCAAAGTTCGCATTCTGTTACGTCTGTGATGGGAAAAGATGAAATGGAGATCCAAATGCAGTCCAGTGGGTTTATTGTGAAGTGCAGAAAATCAGGAATGATAAAATAGTGAAAAAACATGACAAATAAAAACAAGCTAAAGAATAACAAAAGCAAACCTAGGCAAACACAAGGACATCACGGGGTATTTAAGAAAACTACTGACAATGAAGGGCTAACAGAGCAGGGTATAAATACACAAAGAAACAATTAACTAAAAAAGCTGACGAGGGGGTGGACACAAATAATAACCAAGACAACCAATAAAGACCACTGGAGAACTAATGTAAAGGGGTGTGACATGAATAAACCGAACTAAAACAAAACACAGACAGGGTTACACAAAATCACGTTACACCAAAGGACCTGTCAGATTTCCGTTTGTGTCAAGTTGTAGACAATGAACATGTTTGCGCTTATTTTCATTGACGACATTAAAACTACATTTAATTGTTGTATAAATCACTCTCGTCACACTGTGGTTTGGGTGTATATCAGCACCCATTATCCAGCAGTTTTTTCTCATGACAAATCAAATTTTTAGTGGCAATTTATGAAAATTTTAAATAATTATTAAAAATTACAATTCCACAGCTAAGGTTAATGCCGCAGTCACACTAGAGTTTGAGCTTGCGAAATTCTGTCGTACGGTGCTGCGAAAAGGGGTGGGATTAAACAAGATGATTAGACATTTGAAAAAGCGAGCGATTGCTCCATATTTTAAATTTCTGTCCAGAGAGGTCATGTTTTGATCATCCATTGGTCTCACACAGTCAAGTGATGCAATTTCGCAACTCAGAGTTCACCAATCTTGAACTTTGCAAACTTGTCACATGAGCTTCTGTTTCCAGTCTGATGCATCTTTGGCTTTAGCTTTAGACTGTGAACTGTTCTCCTGTAACATGTTCATTATGCATTATTTTCCATGATATATATATATATATATATATATATATATATATATATATATATATATATATATATATATATATATATATATATATATATATATATATATATATATATATATATATATATACAGTTGAAGTCATAATTATTAGCCCCTCTTTATTTATTTATTTTTTTCCTTTTTTAAAGATTTGCCAAATGATGTTTAACAGAGAAAGGAAATTTTCACAGTATGTCAGATAAAATTTTCTCATCTGCAGAATGTCTTATTTGTTTTATTTCGGCTAGAATAAAAGCAGTTTTTAATTTTTTTAAAGCCATTTTAAGGTCAAAATTATTAGCCCCTTTAGCCTATATTTTTCTTCGATAGTCTACAGAACAAACCATCATTATACAATAACTTGCCTAATTACCCTAACCTGCCTAGTTAACCTAATTAACCTAGTTAAGCCTTTAAATGTCACTTTAAGCTGTATAGAAGTGTCTTGAAAAATATCTAGTCAAATATTGTATAGTCATCATGGCAAAGATAATATAAATCAGTTATTAGAAATGAGTTATTAAAACTATTGTTTAGAAATGTGCTGAAAAAATCTTCTCTTTGTTAGATTCAGGGGGCTAATAATTCTGACTTCAACTGTATATATTGATGTCATGTGTTTCTTTTTTTATATTTTCCCGCCGTTTGATAATGTTCATTAGTTCCACCTGTGTCTCTCCCTTTTTAAATTCAGTTTAATTTTGTCTTGTGTCTTGTATTTATACCCCCGTGTTCAGTTCAGTCTTGGTCCGGTATTGTATTGTCAACATCTCCATGTCCTACCTGAGTTGAATGTTCCTGTTTCTGAAGTAAGTGCGTTTTTGTAAATATATGTTTTTTGATAACCTCCGAGTCTCGAACATCTGTGGTGCGATACCTTGTGACATATATACAATGTAAAATTATTTCCCACATATATATGGTGGCTCAGTGGTCAGCACTGTTGCCTCATATCAGGAAGGTTGCTGGTTCAAGCCCCGGCTGGGTCAGTTGGCATTTCTGTGTGGAGGTTACATGTTCGCCCCATGTCCGAGTAAGTTTCTTCTGGGTGCTCTGGTTTCCCCCGCAGTTCAAAGACATGCGGAATTTGAATAAACTAAAATTGTTTGTAGTGTATGTGTGTGAATTAGTGTGTATGGGTGTTTCCCAGTACTGGGTTGCAGCTGGAAGGGCATTCCGCTGTGGCAACCCCTGATGAATAAAGGGACTTAGCCGAAGGAAAATGAATATATTTATTTATATTTCATATATATAGAGAGAGAAGCTATGGATTGAACATACATAAAGCTCTAGCTCTCAGTGCGTGAAACTCATAACAAGCTCATTATCTTAAACCTGCTGTAAGCTGTATTACTTAAGAACTGCATGTAAACCTTCTGTTCAGTTAAACCCTGTTACAAAGTCCAACTCAAAAAAGGTCAAGACAACATATGTTTTATTTCTCCTTTTCTGTGAACCTAAACACAGTAATCCTTCATCAGGAATGTTAGTATGAAAATGACCCAAGTGAAAAACAAACTCAACCATAAAACTCAAGATTCATGTAGTGTGAGTGAAAGACAGGTACATATTTTAAAACCTGACTGGGCTAACTCCGTGGTATGGTGTGGTTTAATATGCTTTTTTAACAAGGCCAGTAGAAGTGAGACCAGTTGTATGTATAATTCTTGTTTTGGATATGTAAGGTTCTGTGTTTCTATCCCGGACAAGCCCCCGTTCGCTACATCAACATCAACATCAACAAAAAGAGTCAACTGAGCATTTATTTTAATTCAGAAAGATTAGCAGAAATAAAATAAAAACTCTGAAATATTTCAAGGCTAGACAGGGAGATTGTCACATTGAATACAAAAAAGATAAACAAATCAAGTGACGCTTTGCTACACTTGACTATTTCTATGATAAACTAGTTTTTTCGGCCAGCCATTGAAATCACACTGTCCAATTGGGCATTCCCTGGAGAAATAATACATAACTTCTGCATAAATCATTTCATATAGAAAGGTCTGTGATGGAATAATTAATTGGAATAACAAATTCAGGATAGAGCCAAAACCTACTTAAATCTAAAATCTTAACAGTATGAACTCCTAACTTAAAATGTCATTATGTAACACTGCTACAACTATACAAAATAATCAAGTTAAAATAATGTCAAAATATGGTCAAGAATTGAATATTGGCCAACTTAATTGTTGGTTAAAAATGTACAATTATTTTAAAATACTTTTATTATTATTATTATTATTATTATTATTATTATTATTATTATTATTATTATTATTATTATTATTATTATTATTATTATTATTAATAATAAGAATGGCAACGCAGTGGCACAGTAGGTAGTGCTGTCGCCTCACAGCAAGAAGGTCGCTGGTTCGAGCCTCGGCTGGGTCAGTTGGTGTTTCTGTGTGGAGTTTGCATGTTCTCCCTGCGTTTGCGTGGGTTTCCTCCGGGTGTTCCGGTTTCCCCCACAGTCCAAAGACATGTGATACAGGTGAATTGGGTAGGCTAAATTTCCCTAGTGTATGAGTGTTAGTGAGTGTGTATGGATGTTTCCCAGAGATGGGTTGCGGCTGGAAGGGCATCCTCTGCGTAAAGCATGTGCTGGATACGTTGGCGGTTCATTCTGCTGTGGCGACCCCAGAATAATAAAGGGACTAAGCCAAAAAGAAAATGAATGAATGAATAATAATAACAATAATAATAAAATATATTACAATTTCTCTTGTTTCCCAATAGCTGAGATGTCCACATTTGAAACCCAGTACTAAATCATCCCAGCATATTTTAGATAATTGCTGGAAGTCTTAAATATTCTATGCAAAATGTATAACATAAAAATTCAAAGAGTTTGCATGCAAAAGCCTCTATGGTGCCATCTGAAATTTTCTTTTAAAATAAGCATTTTTTCTCTGCCTCTTTTTATTTTCAGTCATTTCAATTTAAAGGCAATACAAATATTCTATTAATTTCCATAAAAGTGAGGAAAATTTCAGTTGGCACTTATAGAAGTCTTTGTATCAGATCTCTTCATATTCCTCTTAATTATTTCAATAAACCAATTTCATTTCACAGTATGTTTTATTTTCCAAACAGCAGATGGCAATGCAAACACACCATATCAGAGCTATGATTGGTCAGATGTGTCCATCAAACTCTGAGAAGGATCAAACCAGTCACATTTATCTCTGAATCCAACAAACGGCAAATGCATTGGCCACATCCCTAAAAACACCCAAACACACACTAGGTGCACAAACCAAAAGCTGGAACATCATAACATTGAAAAAAAGCTTTAGGAAAAAAAGAAGAAGAAGAAATACGATCTGATCATCTTGCTCTTGCCATTGTGTGCGCTTCCTCGTTTTATTAAAGACTGGTGTCAGTTTGTTGTAAACTTATCTTCATTGTTTACTGGCTGACAAGAAACTAAACTTGAAACAGAGTAAATAAAGATTGCTGGGAAATGTGTGACACTGGAAGAATGTCTTGTAAGGGAAAGCATTCATATTCTGGCTTTAGACGAGGGCTGCACTGGCTGATCTGTTCAGCAATGCAGCAAGCTCTGTCACCATGGTTACAGCACACATCCTTCATCAGCAGATCATGCACTACAGTCTCACATAGCTACTTAAACACCATATATATGTATATACACTCAAAAACAGCCCTCAGTATATGGCTATGCCTGAATCTGTTTGTGATAAAAGCATAAATGGTAAAATACAGCCTCTGACATGTCCTGCTTACTGTGGATAAACACACATATGCCCTTCTGAGCACTTTTATATTTATACAAGGCAATACTTCAGCATTTTTGTAATCGCTTGAAAATAATGTGATAAACAAATGTAAAATTTGCTTTGTTGTGAAAAAAGAAAACTTGTGTTATTCTTATAGATTTTATTTTATTGTTGTACTTTTATCTATTTAAATATTTAGCATATAATTGTGTCACAGAAGGAGGATGGAGACCAGAGCTGTGAGTACTATGACAGTTTATTAAAATATTGAAAAATTATCTGGCGATGCAGTGGCGCAGTAGGTAGTGCTGTCGCCTCACAGCAAGAAGGTTGCTGGGTCAGTTGGCATTTCTGTGTGGAGTTTGCATGTTCTCCCCACATTCGTGTGGGTTTCCTCCGGGTGCTCCGGTTTCTCCCACAAGTCCAAAGACATGTGGTACAGGTGAATTGGGTAAGCTAACCTGTCCGTAGTGTATGAGTGTGAATGGATGTTTCCCAGTGATGGGTTGCGCCTGGAAGGGCATCTGCTGCGTTAAAACGTGCTGGATAAATTGGCGGTTCATTCATGTGGGGCTAATCAGAATTCAGGTGATTGTGATCGGAGACTGTGAGTTGGGAAAACCTTGCCTGGCTGTTATATTTCCTTTCACGGCCTCTGGGAGCAGGACATTCGGGATGGAAACTGTGGAACTCCTCAAGCAAGACTGGATCTAGAATGTCCTCCCTTGGAACCCAAGACCCTTCTTCTGGACTAAGAACTCCAGTCTACCCTCACGCCCTCTAGAATTGATAATCTCCTTTACCGTGTACATGGAGCCCTCTTCGACAAGGAGTGGAGGAGGGGGATCTTCTACAGGATTAGGTTCTGTGGAGAGAGGAGGACAGAAGGGTTTCAATAATGACACATGGAAAGTGGAGTGAATTCTTAAATATATGGTGAGTGTTGCACAACCTAATTTTGTTGTCACTGTGAAATGTCAATCACATACTCTAGAAAAACTGGTATTATAAATAAAAAGCTTTACAAACAGAATTCCTTTTTTATTAATAAGTAATCAAACAAGTTACTTTTTCACCCGGTTACAACTGCATTCTGACTTTACAACGCATCTATCATCATCTTTATTTTTGTTACATTTCTTAAGAAGAAAAATATATTTTAGACTTATTGGCAGACCAGTTGTGGTCTGTGTAATCAATATTAAAAAATCTAAACCATGTATTATGTTTTATTGTTCCACTATATATAGAAATAATAATCTTTATAAGAAAATATTACATTTTATAGGCGTCTCTCACATTATCAGCCTAGTTAAATTTAACTGCTGCCTTTGTTTGACAAACTTCACATTTTCAAGACAACAAAACTCATCATAAATCTGACTTAAATATGACTGTCACAGGGTCTTTATAATGTTCCATCACTTTTCATTGAAACCAGTGTTCATTTTATTACAGTAGAAAAACAAACAAACAAGCTTTGAGATTTCAGTAGAAATATTGTTGTATGTAATATATTTAATGATGCATCAATCAAGTTTTACCATGGCTGTTTCTGATTTTTTCACTTGCAAATTATGGCCTGTTTCCACTGATTACGGTACAGATCGGTACGGTTCACCTTTATCAGGCTTGCGTTTCCACTGTTAAAAGGGTACCAAAGGTACTCTTTTGGTGGGCGTGGTGCACGAAAGATTCAGTCAACGTCATTCTCACTTGAGGAAATGTCACAGTAAAGCTGTACTGGTCTTCACATATCATATGAGAAGCACTTCTAACAAAACAGATGCTTTATACACATAAATACTTGAGTAATGTTCATTACAAACCTTACTGTGAACATAATTTGATTATAACTGCAGATCAATGATGTGTAATGTCTGCAATTATATAAAATAAACAAATAAATAAATAAATGCAACATTTATGAACACCGATTAAAGAAAAACTACCCACAGCATACATTTAGTCCTTATCTGGGTTCAAAAACAACACGCAACATAGCCCACAGTCAGTGCAAACTTCTCATCTGTATCTTTAATCTTCACCAGCACGTGTAGCCTCTTCTTAGAAAGTAATTTTGTCATTCCATAATAGTCCAAAAAATCCTTAGGGATTCTGTCCTTTGTTTTTTCCGGCTTCTCCTTTGTTTTATTTTTTTTTGTGTGTGTGTTTGTCCGTTTCTGAAAGCATCGGATGTCAGAGGCACTTCAATAATCATGCGCACGTTATTATCATCAGCTCAAGAAGTTTGTTATTTCAAATATAGACGCGCGGCAAGCGCAAGTAAGAAAGCAAAACAGCTTTCGCTTTAGATGGCCTTGTAAAAACTACGGGGCACAGGGTAGATTCTGCTCTTCTTCTTGGCTTTGAGGCTGTTCATCAAGACAAAAAAACAAGGTTTGTTTGAGCTCGTGTCGACAATGCCTCATTATTATATGTATGTATTATGGTGTAATGTCTCAGCTGTGTATTTAAATATGGTTCCTTTGTATTCATTCTAGCTTGTTCCATGAGCAAGTGATGTATCTCTGAAAACCAATAGCATTCAGTTGTGCATCTTGCTCGGCCTTTAGGTACCGTTTTGTTGTGCTATTGCTTTGCAAAGGGTACCCAAAAAGTGGTATGGTACGGTTCACTTTTAGGTACCTTTTGACAGTGGAAACGGCCATAAAAGCATACCGAACCATACTGTAAAAACTGGTTATGTGAACAAAATGTTATGGGACAGTTTGTATGAGAAATAGATGGGATAAACTGAAATTACAAACCGTACTGGTGCATTTTTAAACTTTTATATACATACTAGTATTATTAACTTATTTTATAGTAGTTGTTGAAGTAGTAAAGCAGCTGATGTTGTGGCATGACAGTAAATAACTCAATCTGTGATCTTTACAGGTCACTCACTGCTTTAAGGAGCCCTGTGATGAAAATAAATGTTACTTGAGAGACATGCATGATTCGGTGGAGCCTTACTCAAGAGTCAATCTGCATGACCAACAGCACTGGCTCCTGCAGATGGACCGATGCATACTAATGCTGAAGAGCAACAGTGAAAATGATGCCAGAGGAGACCGTGTATGAAGCGTTCAGCGGTGGAAATAGTGGCTGTTTGGTTTTTGAGAATGCTTAAAATGCTTTATTTGTGTCAGCTTTGTCACGCATTTTAAAATAAATTCATGAGTTTTATTAAACTTTGCAATGCAGTAAAAAAAACATACAAAGTCTGTTTGTTTGCAGATTTACCTATTAAAAAGTTTCATGAAAAAAGTGTATGTTTGTTTTAAAGAGAAATCCATGTAAATGCATGTTAATAAACACATACATTTGGTGTGTTATGAGTGTGTGTTTACTCAAGGGTCACTTGAGAACAATCAGGGATGGTGAGGGTCAACAGAAGACACTGAGGTTTGGTGAGGGTCACGAAAAGACACTAAGTGTTGGCAAGGGTCACTAGAGAACAATCAGGGATGGTGAGGGTCAACAGAAGACAATGAGGTTTGGAGAGGGTCACCAAAAGACATTGAGGTACGGTGAGGGTTTCCATAAAATACAGAGAGTTGGTGAGGGTCTCCAGAAAACACTGAGGGCTGGTGAGGGTCATCAGAAGACAGCGAGGGTCACCAAAAGACACTAAGGGTTGGCAAGGCTCACTAGAGAACAATCAGGGATGGTGAGGGTCAACAGAAGACACTGAGGTTTGGTGAGGGTCACCAAAAGACTTTGAGGGTATGGTGAATGAATCATTTTGTTTAGTGATGGGCATCTGCTGCATAAAACATATGCCAAAGAAATAAAGAAATTGGCAGTTCATTCTGCTGTGGCAGTCCCAGATTAACAGGGACTAAGCTGAAGTGATCAAGTCAGTGCAGTTGTTAATGTTAAATACAAGAAGTGGAAAAATACACAAATTATGAAATAAATTTCAAAATAATTATTTCCTTAAATTTTTTATTCATTCATATTTGTGTTTTTGCATATGAAGACATTTTCCTAGTTTATTCTTTAAAAATGTTTTAGAGTTACTGTAAATGTAAACTTATATGTTACATTAGACTTGTCTAGGCAGAAATTCTTCAGTACCATTTCATCTTTGTTTTCTTACAATGTAGTCCAAACTGATCCAAAATTATAGGCAGGCTATAAACAATGCTACTTAAAGTTACCAAAAACAGTTTGCATTTTATTGCACATCCAACACTTATATACACAGATCTTATAACAAAGGTTACATTAATTTTATTACTTGATGGAGCCTATAACAACTTTTTAGTGCAGGTAACATTAGATGAAGATACATTTTCCAACATTTATAAAAGCCCCATGTAGTAAAATTGATATATGCTTTTTGACAATTAAAAATGATTATTATTTTAAAAATTATTTTATTTTATTTTTAGGTCTTTTATTTTGAAAAGCGACAGAGGCAGCAACAGGAACTTGAATAGGACAATGTCAACATTCTGGTCCAGCCAGTCAGCAAAGGAGGGTTTATTTAGTCAGCTGCATCTGGACAGGCCTCTTCTCATCACTTACTTAACTTAGACCGTGTCTGGCTAAAATAACAAAAGCTGTGCGGACAGCACTGCCAAATGATGGACTGATCGAGGAGCTCAGGTAGGAGAAATAAAGCGGCAGAAATTACATTGCAGTCAGTGAATGAAGACTCGCTGAATAGTTTTATTTATGTATGTCTGCAAAACAAAACAAAGAAGAAAGAAAGAGAAGAAAAGGCGTTTACAAACAGACTGTGAGTGCTCGGGTGTTTGTTTGCTCCCTGTTGCGTTGTTGGTCAGTTTGACGCAGTTTTGTTCATTTATGTGTGTTTGTTTACTAATGAGTGTAAGTTTACTTTCTGTTCCGCCGGTCAGCTGTGAAGGTGACACGAGTGAGCAATGACAGAGTTCAGCTTCATATTGATTGATTTTATATTCGCACATTTAGACCTTCACCTTAATAATATCATTTCAGAAAAGTATTCTTTCCAAATTCTAAATAGGAAAATCATATTAGCAACCAATGACTATCAAAGTACAACATTGTTCACAGTCAATGAAATAGTGCTAATGTTGTTTTGTAGTCAAACTTGCATGCTAATTCCGATCGAATATCCAAAGTAACGTTAGCGTGTCACAAATTGTCACTGTTTAAAAAGGAATGAATGTGTGAATATAAAACCAACTTTACCTCAAGCTTCCATTAAAGAGTTTCCATGAAAAGCAGTCAGTAATTTAACTATAAAAAATCATTTAATGCATTAACGTGAGCCAAAAAGAGATCACCCGAAACGTTTGACTTATTTGGTATGGGTTTGAGTGAAATGTTAATATTTGTTTCATTTTAAAGCTCTAATTACTTTATTATAGAGATCTGTAATCGTAAAATAACAATTTGTCAGAATAAAAAATGTTTTCATTTATTGTTACCTGTAAATTTCATTTACAGAGTTATTCCACCACATGACAGCATTTTATTCATACATTTTATTTAAACTATTAAAAAAATGTCTTAATTTTTCCTAAAATTTCTAAAAAACAAAATAGTATAATATAATTATTAGTAGGTAACAGAATAAAAAAAAGACATTTTACTCAATCTACAAGTCATAAAACAAAAAAACTGCAAGAAATTAGTCTGCCTTGACCCAACTTCATAGAGGTAAAGTTGGTTTTATATTCGCACATTCGGACTTTCCTCTTAATAATATAATTTCATAAAAGTATTATTTGCAAACTCTAAATAGCGAAATCATATTAGCAGCCAATGACTATCAAAGTACAACATTGTTCACGGTCAAATAAACAGTGTTAATGTTGTTTTCAAGTCACACTTGCAGGTTATTTCAGACCGAATATTGAAAGTGCCGTGGTAAACAGTATAGGGAGTGTGTCACAAGTTGTCACTGAACGAATGTGTGAATTTAAAACCAACTTTACCTCTATCCCAACTTCTACTTCATTTTGTAAGTGTGTGCTCCTTTCTTAACAAAGTGCTTAATTATCAAAAAGAGGAGAGTTTTTCAAGTGAAATATTCAAATATTTAAATAGTGCTTACTGTCGCATGGGAAGTCATCAAGAACCATCTGTTGATCAAAGGGGATTCTTTTAACCTCATCTATTTTAAACAGTGAGTGCTCTCACTCGTAAGTCAATCAAAGATCTGGGAATGGAGGGGTAACACCCTATTGTTATGCCTAATTTACATTTAAGGAGAAACCATGTTGAGTGAGTCTACCAAAAGGTCTGGGATTGTTCTTAATCAACATTCAAAGAGAATCCTTATTAACATGATCAAATGGGAAGAAACTGTATAAAATGTCTGAACGGAGAATTATCAGGGTTCATTCCAACTCAGCTGAATTCGAAGTGCTGTCTTCACTTTGTTACAACTATTCTGGAGTTTTCTTTTAAATGTCCTCATCTTTTTTTTTATTTATTTTAGTTTTTTTATTAATAATTTAAAGTTTTAGTTTTTTTAAGTCATTTAAAATATGTTTTAAACAAAAAAAAAATAAAATGAAAGAATGATATTTCCTCTTATCAAAAAAAGGAGAACAGTGTTTCATACATTTGCTTTTTTGAAAAAGAAAAATTAACTCTGTAATTTTCAACATCACTTGTCATTTTCTTTGTCTTTTTTTCTTTCTTCAAGGCTTAAAAATGGACACATCTCTGCTTGAATCTCAGCTGTCGGCCCCAGCATCACCTGTTCCTCCAGCGTTCTCTGTGTCTGGACACAACATTCATCCAGTGTCTTCTTCTTCAACACCCAGCCCTGTTTCTTCAGCCATGACACCGCCTTCACATCTCGCCTCACAGACAGGTCGATCCCAGCTGAACGCAGCCAGCAATTCCAGCACTGCCTTTTCAGGACAATCAGCGTTTCCTGCTCAGGGTACAGATTCACCCCACATTTACCAGCTCACAGTTTGCTAAACCACCACGTTTAAATTAGCGCCATACATTGTTTCATCCGGTCAAGAGTAGTCAGATGACTTCCACATTGGTATTCCCCAAGAATATCTTGTGTCATGAGTCATTGTGTTCGTTTAGTTCAGCTATTCTAACACACAGGCACAAGTGTTCTTGTCAGAGGAGCTATTTCTAGATATCGGAAATCCTTTGTTATTAGCAAGTTAGCTACACCGATGTCTGTTAAAGGAATAGTACATCCACAAATTCTGTCATCATTAACTAAATTTACTTGTTCCAAGCTTAAATGAATTTCTTCTGATGGAAAATGTTTTGAAGAATGCTGGTAGCCAAACTATTCTTGGATCTCTTTTTTCACTCTTATAGAAGTTAGTGAGGACCATAAACTTTTACGTTATGTGCAAAAGAAGTTATTTTGTGGGTATTTTACTTCTGAGTTTTTTCTGTTGGGGACAAAAAAAGAAGAAATAGAAGGGGAGAAAAGGGTGAGTAAATTTAGATGTCATTTATGGGTGAACTGTTATTCATAGTTACATTATTTGAAAGAATTTTCCAGGCCTGTCTTTCTCTATAGTATGTCGAATCAGTTGATCACTTTCACGATCACCTTTTGTGGTATTGGTGCCCTTGTCATCTTTAAAGTTGTACGTAAACCTTCCTTTGTCTCTGTGATAATGTAGAGGTCTGAGGGGCACTGTTTTGTTGATTAGATCAGGGTGGGTGAGACTCTGGAGAAGATCTTTCAACTATTCATTTCATACACTAACTGTTCTTTAGTCAGACTTTTACAGTGCATCTGGCAAGATCTCAAAGCAGAATCCAGCTTGAAATCACCTGGGGCCTCATGTATCAATGCTGCGTACGCACAAACACTTAGCGTACGCCAGATTTCACGCTATGTTGGATTTATTAACGATGAGATTTATTAATGTGAGAATGTGCGTTGGTCCACGCCAACTTCGTGTCTGGTGTGCGTGCATTTCTTGTGTGTGTTTGTTTTATTTCCATTGGCGACTCCTAAAGGCAATTATGTTAATTTGCACACTACAAAGTATGGCACCAACAAAGTATTCTGGCAACTGGTTCTTTCCAAAGGGAAATGGCAGACCGCTCTGGGTTAAGCCAGTCATCTTTGAGTGTGCAATGGCAGCTGCATGGGACGGGATCATTCGCATGTTTAGCAGGTATATAAGGTTTCCATACCATGCAGTTGACCAGCCAAACATTAAAGCGCAATTTGCAGAAATCGCAGCGATCGACTGCACGCACATTGCAATAAAGGCGCCATCTGAAGATGAATTTGCATATGTGAATCGGAAACATTTCCATTCAAGAAATGTGCAAATAATATGTGACGCTCAAATGCGCTTAACACATATTGTGGCCTTGGTCAACCTATGATTCATTTATCCCCATAAACAACATAGATAGGATGAGGCTCCAAGGAGGCCCATTCTCGCACTCGGTCAGTTGTAGAGCGGGCGATTGGGCAGCTGAAATGCCGGTGGCGCTGCCTTGATAAGAGTGGAGGGGTGCTGCTATACCGCCCTAACAAAGTGTTCCTCTAATACATTTGTGTCTCCCACAGACACGGATACTACTCCAGACAGTAAAGTGTCGCCCACAATTGAGGCAACTCTCTCCTCAAAGGGTGTTAGTTCAGCATACCCTGTTCCCCCGCCTCTTTGGTCCACACTTTGACGGTGCACCACTGTTTTCCTCTTAACCTGCACCTTTACATCGGACCATTTCACACTCTAGTTTTGTTTTCCTTTGTAACTAATTCCGGAGGACAAACTTGCAAATAACACAGTTTTTCTCCAGTCTACCTCCGATAGGAGCACCTCCAATTCACATTCTGTGAAGTTTCTCTTCTTGCTTGCTTTTGCCATTGCTTTTTCGTTTGGTTTTGCCAAAGTGGAGTCATTACCATATTAATAAGCGGGAAGAGGCAGGGAGGGGTTATGCGCTCGTGCACGTGCGCTCAGTTTCATGTTAATTCGGATGTACAAAGAGAATATGCGTGGGATTCCGCGTACGCAGGGTTTCATACATCTGATTTTTTTACTGCGTACGCACATTTACAGCTTTGTCCGTACGCAATGTTTTAGTATGAATTCAACGCAAGTCTTTGTACATGAGGCCCCTGGTCTTTGCTGCTGAGTAGGGCTGCATAATATATTGTTTTAGTATATCGTATTGCAGTGTGCACATCCGCAGTAGTCACATTGCAAGCTATGCAATGTCTGGATTATAGTGTACCAGGAGCTACAGAATTGTATTTAATTACTGTATTTATAGAGAATTTATACAATTTAGAAAAAATTGTTAAGATATTTTGTCTTATTTCTAATCCAAATATTCAACTTTTAAACTCAAAGCGAAAATACGATTATTTTACTTACCCCACTGAAATATAATTTAGCTTGTTTTATGGGAAAACATCTTAATTTTGCCTTATTTCTTCTGAAAACTTTTTTTAGTACCTTGCACTTACGATTTCATTGTGTATCTTTATGAATCCCTTATCCAAAGAGCACCGACACATTAACTACTCCTGAAACACTTTTGGTTTGGTTTTGGATCAAAACAATATTTTTTTATTTGATCTAAGATTTTTTAGATACTAGAAATGAGACAAAGACAAGCATTTTTGCATTGTAACTATTACATTTCTGTACCAGAATACTGTTAGACTCCCCAGAAAACCATCAAAAGCTCTTATTCAATCTTGCAAAACTGTATTCATGTCGCAATATTTATTGCAGAATAATTAAATATCACAATATCAGATATTTTCAGTATCATGCAGTCCAACTTCTGAGATTACAACATACACAGCTACTGTATCAAATATCAATCCACTGTCTATGCGACAATGATATATTGACAGCTGTCTTTATTTATATATATATATATATATATATATATATATATATATATATATATATATATATATATATATATATATATATATATATTTTTTTTTTTTTTTTTTTTTTTTTTTTTTTTTTTTTTCCAAAAGAAAAGATTTCTTTTTCAAGAAATCAAGAACGTGCACTCAGCTTAGACACAAATTATAAAATGCCTGAACACACGGCCTGAACAGTCAAATAAGGTGGTGTGTGCATTCACTGCTGAACATCTGATTTGAAAAGCAAATGCATGTTTTTTTTTTTTAAGGGGAAATCACAGAGGAGCTGAGCATTGATGATCTTAAACAGAGGGCAAAGAATGGAGACGCCAAAGCACAGACAGAGGTCAGAATGCTGCAAATAAACAAAAGCATGTTGTATCTCTAAAGTAATTAAAATAATTTACACTTGTGTTGTTGGACAGATTGGTAGATATTACCTGAGACTAGCCGAGCAAGAAGATGAAGAGGTGAATGCTGTTACTGCTGTAACATGGCTACTCCAGGCAGGCAAAAATGGAAGAAAAGATGCAGTGAAATTGCTACAGCGCTGCCTGCAT
Organism: Danio aesculapii; assembly: GCF_903798145.1. Classification (NCBI taxonomy): domain Eukaryota; kingdom Metazoa; phylum Chordata; class Actinopteri; order Cypriniformes; family Danionidae; genus Danio; species Danio aesculapii. The sequence goes on along the minus strand of NC_079448.1, from coordinate 12,595,378 downwards.
GACAGGAGGGGTAAACATCAGACTTCTTATTGTATCTAGATTAAAACATGGATCTCTTTCTCTGTAATTGCAAACAGTCTTTGGAGTAATTAGTTACAAAGTTTTCTAGTTACTGTAATTAAGTGACTTTTCTCCTGAAATATAAAGTAAGGGATTATGTTTTTATTATTAGATCATTTAATTACAGCTACTTGTCTTAATTATGGCACATAAATTCAACAGTTGTATATAAATCAATTCAGAGAAGCAGAGTAATGTATAATTTGCAGAATAATTATATTTTTCAATCTTACAAATATTTAAAAATAATTTTTGTCTTACAAATTATTTGAGAAAATAGTTCATGAAATTTTTTTTTTTTTGTTATTTAGGTTTTTTTTTTCTTAGGTTTTTTAACTGACTAATTTCTCAACTAATGAAGATTTTATTTGTCTAAAATTATTCTTATTATGTTAAGAAACAATGAACTGTTTTAGAAGTTTATGCAAATATCTGGCATGTATTTTTTTTATACATATATTGTTTAAAATTACGTTTTTTTTTTTAAAGAAAGCTTAAAGGTCCTGATATATTCAAATTTTAAAATCAAAATTTTATTTTTTTTTATTGTCCACGCATTGAAATTTGTGTGGATATTTAGTATTTAGTCAAGTAAGTTGACTAAGTTACTTTTCAAAGTAATTAGAAAAGTAATTTAAAGACAATTGCAATTATGAAATGAGTAGTGCTAGGCAAAACTTAATCATGATTAATAGCATTAAAAGTAAAAGTTTGTTTTGACAAAATATATGTGTGTTATAATGTATATGTGATACACACACATACACCGAAACAAAACTATAGAAGACAACTTTGTTACATAGATATTTAAATGTGTATATACAATTTGTATCATATATTTTATATCTAAATATAAATAGTTTCTCAAACATATACATGCAAGTGTGTATTTGTATATACATAATAAATATAAACACCAATATTATGTCAAAACAAACTTTTATTTTGCATTTTTGCCCACCACTAGTCATTAATAATTAGCAATCAATGACTTTTTGATGTAACTTAACCAAACCTGCTTGCAATTAGACTGACTTTGTAATAAATGAGATGTTGTGTGTCAGGCATCACAGCGGAGAACAGAGAGGAGGTGTGTTCCCTGGCATGTGAATCTCGTTTTCAGCGCAGCGTAAGGAAAGCAGCTCTGCTCATGTATTGGAAACTCAATCCAGAACGCAAGAAAAACATCACGGCCTCTGAACTTCTGGAAAATGTGAGCCAGCTCAACACAGGTAAAACATCAGGAGTGTGCTGTTGTGATGAACCATCTTTAGAGATGCAAACTTGTTACCTTCCAGAACAGATATGTCATTGTAGATCCAAAACAAGTCTGACTTGTTCAAAATAAGGATAGGGTGCTCTGTGTGGATCCTGCCGAAAGATGACACTGAAAGAAATCATGAATGTAAGATTTGATGTCTGTGTGAAATTGAAATTTACAATGTTTATTTCTCTACCTCACATTGTTCTTCTTTAGGTGAACCATTAATCTGTGCAAGTTAATCTACTGAAAGCCTTTTATCTTTTGTAAACTTTAATCAAAGTCTAACCATTTGCTTTCATGTTTGATGTAGCGGTTCTTAACCACACCCCTCTTACCGTTAGTTTGTTATGAGGAAATAGTGCACAAAAAAGAAACCCCCTTACTCATTATTCTATTTCAGTTGGAAGTAGGTCAACATTCTGAAATACAAGTTTCCGCAACTTCTGGTTCATGTGGACTTTAATTGGCATAATTAACAATATCTGATAGGAGCAAGGTTGATAAATCAGGAAGGAAGCGGAGATCTAATGAACTTTAAATAATTTAGTTAGATAAATTAACATAAAACAAAGTGCGGATGCAGTCTCTCACGGCGACTACCGCTAAACTAAAAGCAAAACAACACAAAGTGTCCAGGGTGGTCCACTCTCATCATCCTCTGTTGTCCCTGTCATTTATATTTCCACTCCTCCATGAGACTTGAGACCGGTGCGCTAACAGGTGACGTTCATTAACACTCGCACGACCGCTCTCTGACATTGATAATTAGCCTAACATGGAACACTTTGTTGCCACTATTTCCACAGAAACTAAGAGTAGCTAGTGTAAATTTTATTCCAAATACAACTTGACGCTACTAACCTTATAATTTTGCTAACAAATACAGGTTTAGGTTGACTACACTATACTGGCATGTACCCAGCATACTTTACAAACTTTTTACCAGATGTTTTGATCAATTTAATTTAGACAGTGCTTCAGATTTTTCAGTATTCAACATTCATGAATATTTTTTCAATATCAATTGAAATAAATTGAGCCATTTTATTTAAGAGAAACATCTAGAAATGCACAAACTAACAGTAATGATTGGACGTGATGACGTTAGTAATATATGCAAATTGACGAATGATGTAATCTAGCGAGATTTAGCGACTTTTCGGGCAGAGCTTGGCGCCTTTTCATTGAAAATAGTTGACAACACTGGTCTAATGGTCCAAAAATGGGCTAGCCGTCAGACAGACAAAAATTTGCATGCATAGTGGTGTTCATGAGGGTTTTTGGGTGAATGAAGGAACAGAAACTGCTACAATTTAATAAAAAAATCTTAATTTGTATTCTTTATTTAAACAAAGGGGTTTATGTATTTGAAATGACATAAAGGTTATTAAAGGATGCATAATTTTGAGGCTTACTAAACCTTTGACATGTGATGTGTCCTCCTGTAGATGGCGCTTCCAGCAGCCCTCTCTCCAGCCCAATACAGAAACAAAGAAAAGTTTTGGAGAGTTTAGTGGCAAGAGATGGTGAATGCATTATTATATTTCCTTTAGAGTCTATTTTTGTTTTATACTGACATTATGTATGTGATAAAAAACAAATATAATAACCTGAATTTGTGTATTTGTGCTTTGGCAGAGACTGATTGTATTGGTGTAGAAGAGTTTATTGAAAATACCAAACAATACGCTGAGGGTATTTCACCAACCATGGAAGGGGTAGCAGGGGATGATGATGACGATGATGAAGAGCCAGTAAAACATCCAGATGAACTGCCTTTGCACCAGAAGGTGATCTTGTGTTTTTGCTTGGATGTTAAAACTTGCTGTACCGATTCATTGTGGGCTACCTATGTAGTCAGCTGTCCACACAAATGGCAACCAAACGGTAACCAAAGTGAAACTGATTATAATTGTGAAATGTTCTTTACAATCATTAAGATTGAATGCGAACAAACTGTATAAAGCACATTTTTATTACATGAAATTCTAAATTAAATGTTATATAAATTTTGCAAGTAAATTTGAGCTTGTGGTGAATGTCATGTGTGTAATACAAATGTACATCAAAATAACATCCTCAGTGTTACAGCCTTTCTATATAAGTAGTTACCTTGTTAAATACAAATACAGGGATTGTATTTTAAAGTTCAAATCTGTATTTTAAAGAGTCAACATCTTTAAAATCTGAATATGTCATAATAACAGAATTTATGCTTTTTATAATCTTAATAATTTGCATTTAATTGAAAGTGCAAGCAACTAATTTAAGTACATCAAGAATTTTCTCAACCTGCCCTTGTTTCAAACCAGTTTTAGTTGTTTTTTGTTTTGTTGAGCTAAAAAAAAAGATATTTTAAGGATGTTAGAAACTTGTAACCGTTGGCATCTATAGTGCGTAAAAACGAGTAATACAGAAGTCAATGGTTACAGGGTTCCAACTTTTTAAAAATACTTTTTTATTTTTAACAGACAAACAATCTTAAGCTGGTTTGGAATAAGTCATGAGTGAGTATCGTTTCTATCCAACTATTTTTAGTTGCAGTTTTGATATGCGCATATACTTTTTATTTGATGAGAAAAGATGTGCTGGAAACACTTTTACTGAACAAATTCTTCTGTGCACATAAAAAAAGGCAATGTGATTTTGTTATAAAAGTTCATATGATGGTAAAAATGTGTGTGAATGGATAAACCAGCAGGCTGAGCACACTGTAAGACATCTAAAATGGTCATTGTTTTGGTCATTCTTAAACACCTTTATTAGTGTTATTATATCGCTAAATACCTCCAGAATTGTCAAGAGTGTCTGTGCTCCGCATCTCATGTCTTCGCGTCTCAAGTAATTTATTAATTAAAGAAAAGATTGATGCAGCTTCTCCTACAGCAGCAGATCTATCTTTACTTTTAATATTTGGTGCCAGTTAATCAGGAAGTGACTATTTTGTTCTCTTTGACTTGTTAGATAAAAACACTGCTTTATTTGCATGTTTTATATATGATATTCCAGTTATTCCATACATTTAATTTGCATCTTTGGATGGAAGCATAGCTAATGATGGCATTATTTGATGGGGGGGGGGGGTAAACTCTTTAAATCGGAGTGAGTTTAATCTTAACAAATTTAATTTAGGGTTTTGTTAAAAAAGGTATTAATCAACATGTATATGGGCACAATAAATATGATAAATATGCTTAACAGGCTTGCTTGACACAAAGAACATATTTTGATTGTTAGGATTTTCTCAATTGTGGTCAAAAATGTATAAAGGAATGTTTTTATTTAAATCCCTAACAAGTATTATGGGTTTAAAATTACAACATACATATTCAGCTTTGGTTTAGCTATCTCCAGGGTTGGGCAAGCTACTTGAAAAGTGTAGTGAGCTAAGCTAATAGCTAAACTAGTTAAAATGTAGCTTACCTACACTAAAAGCTACACCCTGGAACATGTAGCAAGCTAAGCTAAAAGCTACTTTGCAAAAGTAGTTTAGCTACATCTAAGGTATTTTTGCAATTTTCATTTTTAAATCGAAGCAACTTAAATTATCATTCATATCTTAGTGATCACTAAAACTGTCAATGAATCATATGAGGCTGAATTGTTCAGTTCAACAATATTTTACCAAACAGAAACAAATTATAGTATATAACAGCAAAAACAAAAAATCGAATAAAACCAGGTGTTACGCATTTAAAATACTACAGTAATGTATAGTAAAGGGAAATATTTACGAATACGCATTAAATTACACTAACTTACATATTGTACTATCATTAATAACTATCATGAAATAATAGTAATTAAAGCAAGCAAGTTTCTTGTGTCAGCCCAATGATTCATTTGCGACGTCACCGACCAGAGCGAGAGGTGGCAGTAACGCACCAAAAAGTTTGTTGTCAACCATCGTAAAACCGGAAGAAGAAGAAATCGTCATTTTCGCCATCATATGGATTTACCTTCATCGGCTAGACACCGGCCTCACAGCTCCATGAATGTTGGTGCTGTCACTTATTGATCTGCAATCGGTTAATGTAGCTTGTGTGGACGCTACTGCGCTACTTGACAAAAAAAAAATAGCTTCGCTACTGAAAAGCTATTGGATTTTTAAAGTAGCGATGCTACCACCACGCTACTGAGAAATGTAGTTAAGCTAGTATGCTACTGCCCAACACTGGTGATCTCTTTAATGAAATACAAAGTGTAAGGCCCAATTATACCCCTTAGCCCCCCTCCTTAACCGTTTTGCGCGTACACATGAAAGGGTAGGGGTGTCTAAATTCTCTTTAGCTTGAAGGTGTAGAGCTAAGGGGAAGGGCTAGATAGCCCTTGAAACTGAGAGTTTTCAGGACCACACCCGAAACCAAGGGGTACAAAATGTCCCGCAATACACCAGCTACAACAGCAGCATGGAAGTCAGGAAATGCAAATTAGTATTTTTTCGTCATTATTATGAATAATTATGACAAGCAAGCATATGTTTTCATACATTCATAACACCGTTCTTGTATTACCATCATGCTTTAAAAAAAACATGCTAAAATAAAAACCACTAAATTTCGCTATCTATAATGCCTAATAATAACTCCTTTATAGCAGTCCCACTACATACTTTCACATCTGACAATCGAATACCCTCTCAGAAAAGTCTAGTGGCTGGGAATGGGCTTTTTACAGTGCGTTTACATAGATGAATATGGCCGTACAGTTACAAGCTTATTGCCACATTATATCATTAAGATAACATTATATCATTGCCTTTGGTGATTTCCTGAAGATAATTACCAAAAAAATAATACAACTGGAATAATTACAGCAGTCATGATCATCTGTCTCATATAAAGTAAGAGATTGCGATGACATACCTTAACACTCTGTTTCAAGGGGAATAGGCAGGAGTAAAAAAATAGAATTGGGATATTGCCTAAATGTGCTATTGACTGCTAATATTTAGATATATAGCTCACCATGTTTTGAGGCACAGCCAGCAATTCAGTGTAACAAATATTGTTTTTAGTTAACAATATTATCTTTATACCTACAGGTGTTAAAGTTTCCTCTTCATGCAGTGTTGGAGGTGAAAGAGGTGTTGATTGACTGGGCATCGCGTGCAGGCATGCAGTGGATTAGCGCCCTTATACCTACTCATCACGTCAATACCCTCATCTTCTTCTTCATCATCTCCAACCTCACCCTGGAGTTCTTTGTCCTCGTCATTCCCCTAATTATATTCTACCTCTCCTTTGTGTCAATGGTCATCTGCACCTTACGAGTCTTCCAGAACAGCAAGGCATGGGAGAACTTTAGAGCGTTGACCGCCATGTTGTCACATTTTGAGCCGGGGATTGACCTGGAGCAGGCTGAGTCCAACTTCACATGGAATCACCTTGAGCCATACCTCTATTTCCTCCTTTCTACACTTTTCCTTATCTTTTCGTTTCCTGTGGCTGACAAGTCCTGGTTGCCATGTTCAGAACTGGCTATGGTTGCAGTCTTCTTTACTGTAAGCAGCTACTTGAGCCTGCGACCAACTGCACAACAGCATGCCAAATTTGCTTTGCTTTCCCAGGTTGCCGCCGCCATTTTTACATTCATTAATCAGCTGCTGGGAGGCTGGGTGGGTCGTATAATTGGCGGCGCTTGGTTCAGCATTCGCCTTGGTGACTGGTTGGTAATGCATGTAGGTGTGCCTTGTGTTCTCTATCTCTACCTCTTGTTCTTGTGTACCCGTATGGCCACTGCAGGTGGTGCACGTGGCACCTACTGTGTGCTTCTTCCCAACCTGGTGTGCTTCATCTGGTGTGAAGTGTCTGTTACGCTGCTGCAAGAGTCCACTGTATTGGGGCTAATGCGCTCAGTTGTGGGCTACCTACTTTTTTTCTTTGCTCTGCCCGTGCTGTCGCTGGCTCTAGCTGCTGTAATGCTGGCTCAGCTGGTGCAGTGGTTCCTTGCCCTGGAACTGACTAAAATGATCGTAACAGTGTGCATCTGTGTCCTGCCTGTCCTGCTTCGCTGGTGGACTCGTTTTAGTGTATCGCCTTTGGCAGTGCTGCGCTCTTTGCGTCGTAGCAGTGTGGTGAAGTTGATCCTTGTGTGGATTTCAGCACTGGTGCTCTTCAGCTGGTTCTACGTGTACCGTTCAGAGGGCATGAAAGTATACAACTCCACCCTGACCTGGCAGGAGTACAGTGACCTGTGCGGTCCTCGTGCCTGGAAGGAGCGTAACATGGCACATACTCAGATACTCTGCAGTCACTTGGAGGGACACCGAGTGACATGGGAGGGCCGGTTTAAGTATGTTCGTGTCACTGAGATTGAGAATGGGGCACAAGCTGTCGTCAACCTTCTTCCAGTCTTAATAGCGGACTGGGTCCGATGTCTGTATGGAGAGGAGTACCCTGCCTGTGACGAGACTCAGACGGGACCTGCTGAACCTCTGTGTCAGCTCAAGACACTTGCAAAGCACAAGTGTCATGTCAAACGTTTTGACCACTACAAGTTTGAAGTGACCATGGGGATGCCCCAGAAGGGGCGCAATGGGGCACAAGATTTTGATGATGCCACAAAAGACATTGTATTGCGGGCAAGCAATGAATTCCGGCGAGTCCTGCTGGCGCTCAGCTCAGGCAGCGTGGTGGAGTTCAGTACAGTACTCGAGGGCAGACTGGGCAGTAAATGGCCAGTGTTTGAGCTTAAAGCCTTGCACTGCAAGACTTGTGCCTCACCTCTTCTACCAATACGACGACAGGTCAAGATCGAGCAGGATTGGAGGGTTAATGCCAGAAATGCCTTAGCATTTGCCTTCAATTTTGTTTTCCATCCTCTACTTTCAGCCGAGATGGATGCTACTGCAGCTACTACAGAAGTATCTGTCTAAAACTGTTAAAGGACATTTGGCATACACTGCAGTATTAGACTGAATTTTTATGTGCAAGAGACTGTTGAAATTTGATGAAGTGCTTTTGATGAAAGCATGATCAAAACGCCAAAGGGGTTGTCATCTTGTTTTGTCCATTTCCAATATGAAAGTGAACAATGATGCGATCAGAGATTCAATTTATCCAAGGGATCCACTACTCTACACATTTGATAGTTCTTTTTTTTTTCCAACACACTCAGTTAATGGAGCTCTCTCCTAATGTGCTGTTGATCTAAATCAGTCTAGTTAAATAGGCTGCTATATATACTGTCCAGAGTGGTGGCTCCTTAGAAATGAAATTTAAAACCACTGCTGTAGAAAGCAGTGTCCAATACTTTTAGAGCAGTGATGTCTAATCCTACTCTTAGAAGGACAATGTCTTGCATATTTTGGCTCCTAACCTAAATAAGCACACATGAAATAGCAAATCAATTTCTAGAAATACTAGAAACGTTCTTACAGGTGTGTTGAGGCAAGCTGGAGCTGAACTCTGCTAGACAGGAGATCACCCTCCTCGAGATCATTTGGGTCATGTTCCTGCATAGTTTAACTGCAGTCTTCTAGAGTACACCTACATGGGATTTACTTTTTTACATTCGCTGGTACAGGTGTGTTTATTTAGGATTAAAGCAGGTGTGTCTAATCCATACCTGCCAACATCCCCCTTTTTTTCTGGGAGTCTTCTGTATTTCAGACCCATCTCCCGCCACCCTCCCGTTTTGTTATTTCCCCTGGAAAACTCCTGTAATTTCACCTTACTTTTAATACCAAAAAGCTACGTTTTGGTACCTTAACTTTAGTATAGTATACGATCATAGTGGCAAACAGTTACAAACACCACAGTACAGTTACTAACCCAGACCTCAACTGTAATTCAGACAAACACACACCGCCGCTACACCCCTTACCGGTCGCCCAGAATTTCAGAGACAAATGTTGGCAGGTATGGTCTAATCTTGCTTCTGGAGAACAACGGTCCTGCACACTTTAGCTCCAACACACTTTCCTGGAACATTCCAATCAGTACGAATTTTGATCAGCTGATTAGTGTGTGTAATTTGGAGCTAAACGCTATAGGACAGTGGTCCTCAAGAATCAAGCATGGATGCCAATGAGTTAAAGATAAACGTTTTGGGCAGGGGTCTACCAGGACCAGATATGGACATCTTGGTGAGACAAGTGCCAAATAAAATACCACTACAATTCCTGAACTACTTTACAAAACTGATTCAAAACGTATGTTAACATCCTGAATATCGTGAGGAAATGTGAACCGATGCCAAAATTTCTAAAAAAGCTTCTACAGTGAGCATTATATGCACTTATTTCCCCTTTTTCACTGATGTTGAATAGATGATGCTATGTCTAATTTAGTTTGTGTTTGGAAAACAATGTTTGGGTGTGCCTTGGAATTAAGTAACTTGCATTTTAGGACAAATAGAACACAGTTGAAGATTTCTGTGAAAATGCTGGACAATACAATCAGTCGAAGACAGTCTTAAGTTTAGGATTGTTTTTTATATATATATATATATATATATATATATATATATATATATATATATATATATATATATATATATATATATATATATATATATATATATATATATATATATATATATATATATATATATCTTTTTGGGATTTAAGAAGACCTTTCAAACCCTGAGTATTTCTGAACATAGCTTTAAAGGTACAATCTGACTACTACATTGCACATTATTAAAACATTGCCTAGAGTTTGAATATGTCCTGTGTGAACATAAGCACTTTTATAAATAACATTTGCAGTACGATAAATATGTGAATGTGCTTTCATTTGATTATATAACAGTCAACACTGAAGTGCCACTTATTATTTAACATCCCTATACAGCCAGAGAGAAAACACCCACACACATGCCTGCATATCAACTCTGTTCTCTCCATTTACTCGCAGTAAGCCTATTTTGGCTTTATGTCTTGCTACGATTTCAATCTGTATTTCATCACGTCTTAAAGAGATTATGAGTGGACACATTTGACTTGTGCCAATGAATTGCCACAAAAAACTCTAGCAACTGTTTAACAACGTTTTAAAACACTCTGAATATCAAAACAGTCACATAACACCCCATAATAACGGCAGCAAGTTTTAGATGAACAAACACCATACATATTGTTTTAAGAGGATGTATAAATCTAGTTTGTGCAATGAGGCGGCAGTGATTTCAGATGTTATGAACCGTACAACCATTAGATGGCAGTATAAATGTATCTCCTGAAACCTGAATGCACTGCTCAGAAAAAAATAAAAACATTTAACCTCTGCTTAAAATGATAATTATTAAAGTCTCAATCCAACATCCTTTTCAGGCTTTGTATCAAGGAGTGTAAAAATGTAATCTGACTCGAATGTCGGGTATCAGATTTAGCAAATAGGGCAGAGTCAGGATATTGCCATTGTTTTAAATCTATGCAAGATGTCTAATATTTAATTGATTTTTTTTTAATAAATACTGTATGACATGGTGGTGTTTAAAATGGTGCTTTTCTATAATTAGTAGTAGCAGTAGTAGTAGTGATGCTGACTTTAGCAAGCAAAAAATATATATTTTTAATGTTTTCTGTTATGTAGGACACGGAATGTGTTTTTATTATTACATTTAGAGTATGCATAAACCTTAGGATCTGTTGAAACCGTTCTGGAAGCTTAGGTTTGTCAGCCACAGACATCCTTAAAACCATACTTTTTCCAGACATCCTTTTCCCGAGTAACTAGAAGAGTTAGAGTGGCTGGCAGACAAGTGGCTTACTTCATCTGAAAGCCAGTGATACAGGATCAGTTTCTGAGTTTAGAAAGGAAAAAAATCCTACAAAAATACACAAACCGATGGCACCAGCTCAAGCGCAGGATTACCTGCTCAAACCACAAATAACATCCAAATGGACTGATTTCCCCTTCTACAATATCACACTGAGCTGCTAATGTTTTTATAATCATCATATATGATGATACCGAATCCATTAATGGTATGAAATAATATATATAAAATTAAACATAATCAGAATAGTCTAAATGGAAAATATTGGATTTGATCAGTTATATTTGGAGAGAAAATGAATATGCCCTCAGCACAAAAAGTGGTCTAATTTCATTACATTGGAGAACTTTCAGGCTGTTAACTGTTTCAAACACATTTGAGGTGCATTTGAAACTTTGCATTTGAAGCATTGCTTAGAATAGTTTTGTATTTACAAATAAAATATATAGTGCAGGAAGCCCTTTCAATATAAGAAAGAAAATAAGCTCTGCTGTTATAGAACTAATCTAAATTTGAAACCTATGGTTATTGAGGCCTAAATCGGAAAAAAAGAAAAAGTGAAACTATAAAACTATAAGAACCTCACCGCCAAGCTTCTCATTTTAGGGCATGATGCTTGAAATGAATCCATTCGGGTCATGCTTCACCCTATGTAAGTGAAGGGGAGTTTAGGGATGTACATCAATACACAGTGCTCATGAACGCTCACTCTATACTGACACTGACTACGCTTACATGGACATCAGTAATCAAATTATTTGCCTTAATCTAATTTAGACAATAATAAGATAATAAGAAGAATAATAAGGCATTTACATGAGTTGCTTTATTAATGTTCCTTTCATGATCCCGTTTTACATGTTATAGCACACAATTCGATTAATGTCATCACGTCACCACGCTATCAGCATTTCCTCTGGAGTTTCATGTAATTTCAGGTGTTTCATTTTTTATTTGTCGACTTTAACTGCGGTTTGGCACTTTCGCTTTCATCCGGGATCATTTCATGCATGCCCCTTGTGACAAACGAGATATTTTATATTACGTTATCGATGCTGTAAAAGCTCCCTTATGAAACTGAAAATAGTCGCATCAATCTTTCACTGGAAGATTTTAGTGGCTGAACAGCACTTCTGTGTATTTAGCCTATTTGTAAAACAACAAAATCTACATATGTTTCTTTACTTACCCAGATAAAAAACAAAAAAAAAACAAGATCTCATTTACAAGGGTGACCTGGCCAGGAGGTCTGAAACACACAACTCATAAAAAATAATAATAAATAAATAAATAAATACATTTAAATAAAAAGTAAAGATAATATAGAAATACAGTTTAGTTGTTCAGCTATACCACAATACAATATGTTAACACATACATTGAGAAATGGACTGTTGTTTGTTATAAAGAATAGAGCAAAATTATTTGATTGGGATGAGCTCAGACATTTTTAGTTCAGACTGGAGAGTATTCCAGGATGAGGGGGCAGCATGACAAAATGCCTGCCTCCCCATTTCAGTTAGAACCTGGGGAACATTTAACATTCACTTGAACGTAGGGCATACTGGCTTTTTGACCTATGAAGAAGGGAACATACAGTAAGTATAAAGGCACCAGTCCCAGAAGAGCCTTGTAGACCAGAGTCATCCAGTGGGTATACCTTCTTACATTCAGAGAAGGCCACTCAGCTTTGGCATACAGTTCACGATGGTGAATTAGTCTACGACAGCCTGTAACAAAACTCAGAGCGCTGTGATAAACAGAGTTTAAAGGCTGAAGGCATTTGGTTGAAGCATTCATATATAAAACATCACCAAAGTCAATGAATGGTAAAAATGTTGCAGACACCAAATGTTTACGAGCTTTACGCGATTACAATACTTTTAAAACATAACTTTACCTGTCTAAGAAATACTTCAGCCATAGTGTCATCCTTTCTCCAGTGTGCAAAAGTAGTCCAATGTTGATTCAGCATTCGTTTTTACCGCTGTCACTCGTGTCCATGTGACCATGCGCAAATGGTGGATCTACGTGAACAGGGGTGCGCAGTTGTACAAATCTACATTTGTTGACAACAAGTTTGGGCTACTTATCAGAATTATGGGTATTATCGGTCCGTTAATTTTTAATTGGATGAACATTTTTTAGTCTTATGCCTTACGCAGAATTTTAAAAAATCAATATAAAGACATTTAGATCATTCACTTTAATCATTACTATTAAACTCTGAAGAGACTTTCAACCAGCACAATAAAAAATGTTTCTGAAGACAATCACCTACAGTAATGCGTCTTTAATATTCTGATTGCTGCATCACAGACACCAATATTTTAACAACTTTTTTAAATGAATAAATAATCACTTTCTGGCCATCGGATATTAGACAATTTTATATATATATATATATATATATATATATATATATATATATATATATATATATATATATATATATATATTTGTAAACATTTATTATTACCATTTGTTGATTGAGTGCTTGGACCCAGAAGCCACTTTGCATGACGTCACATTTAACAAGTAGATAAACCACTTAAGTGGTTGAGTGCAGTGTGAAACATTTATTCATTTTCTCAGTAAGTTTGAGTTAGAATAATAAGCAAAATTTGTAACTATAAATGCAAAAGACTTTCAAAGCAAATTAATAGTGTGCATTGATGCCAGAAGAAATGTAGCCTTGATTTGATAGTTTATCGGTTAAACTATTTAACCGAAATATACACATTCTACATCACATCTAAATTGCAGAGAAGTCTATCCTAAAAAATATAAATAACTCTAAAAAACAACAAAGGAATTAAAGGTCTCGTAAAAGACTGACAGATTATGTAGAGAAGCCTCGTTATTGCAAACACTTGTGTAATTATGTTGTCCATCATTGCTTCCCAAAATGGCTCTTGCTTGACCTACATTTCCAAAGTTTTTGTTTTCCATATGTGGATAAAGTAGAGTTTGGCACCTAATTTGTTCTTAGACCATTAAAAAACGCTTTACAATCCAAGTAGACCATTTAAAACTGTTATGTAAATATTTCAAAAGAGTCTTGAGGACAGTCTGGAGGGTTTGGCGGTGTTTCAGTCAGTGCCACTCTAAAGCTGTCTTGAGTGATTTAGTTTACATTTGTAAATTGAATCCACACCGCCTCACTCGCATGCTTGTAACATCGCACGTGAGACACAACTGACCTCTTTCTCAAATGTTTTCTGCTGGTCTTTCTTGAACTAGTGGGCCACACGTGGGTATCTCTGGAAAACGCACGTGAGATGTTATGATCACGAAAGAGCAGACTGATTTTCCACCAGTTATGCCAAAACTGTGTAGGTATATTTTTTATGAGCTGGCTTTACAATCTGGTAAAACCAAATTCCATCCTCGGGTAGTACCAGTATGATTATATGAGTTTGTTGAACTCCTCTTGACATCTTGTCTAGCCCAAAGATGTGGGTTATATTTTTTCGCCTGAAGTCTGGGTCTTCTAAGGAAGGCAAAGCTTAAAGCGTTGTTTATGTTTCGTTGTTTAATAGACTTCAATAGATTTAGCTTTAGCTCCATCCAGACAAAGTTGCAGCTAGGTTTGTAAGTTGTTATTCAGATAAATTATGCTCTACAGCTTGCCATAAGCAAATAAGAACTTGAAACCTTTTATCAGACTCACAATGACCAGTTCTTCTAGCTCAGCAATCAGGACTGCTTACAATGATGCATCTACACAAGAACTGTTGTGGTGATCTTGAGCGTGCCTCCAGTGACTTTGTAGCTGCCTGTCGCTCTGGGTGGCAACCTGCTGCAAACACAGGTCTGTTTAGGTCTACAGGACGGAGAATACAACCAGCTTCTGAGCAAGCTGAGAGAGGATCACATGAGCTCTACTGGTGGTCCTATTGGCTGTCGTTCAAGAAAGTCACTCTTTCATTTGCATAAAGTTGAAGGATTCTCAACTCAAAGCAGAATGTGTAAATAATATTGAGTAATCTGACAGTGGGCAGCATCTCAGAGACAAAAACGAAAACAGACCATCTGACACAGAATACACATAGCTGGAATTGAACTCGGTAGTTGATGATGTCATTGAACAAGAACACAAAGACGCAAGATCACTTAAGAATGCATTTTTAGAAACAGCCAAGGTGTTGCAGTCACTTCCATGGCCAAAGGTGTATAAAATCAACCACCTACACATGCAGAGTACTTCTGCAAAAATTTGTTAAAGAAGGGGTCTTCTCAGGAGCTCAGCGAATTTAAGCATGGTATACCTGATAGGTTGCAACTTGCCGTAATGCTTAATTCTACCCCATAGCTCTTTCACTCAAGTAGTTATCGCTGCAGCCTGGAGACCTCCAAGTGGGAGGGATTAGGGTTTAGGTGGTGTAGTTGGAGTAGACATTAATAAAACACATCAGGTTACTGTGAGGTTGGGCTTAGGGTTGGGGCAGGTGTAGGCATTCATAATGCACAACATTGGACTCTGTTTGTACAGCCCACTTGGAGCTTAAGTCCTTGAAGTTGGCTCCGTTTACACTCTTCCACTTACCAATTGTCAATTCTCTTTTGCTTGGAGGCATAGTGGTAAAGGTCCATATACAGTAGCGCTTCAAATTTCTTCAGGACCACACTACAAACGAAGGGTTATGAGAGATTTCATGAATACACCAGCTACTGCAACAACATGGCTGCTAATCTGAACAAGGAGACCCACACATTTTAAAAAAAAGTCATTAATAAATGATTTTTACTTAAATAAGCATCTGATTTATTACAATCATAAAGACGTTAATTTCGTAAATTTAGTTCTGTGGACACAAATGCTTCGTTGATGCCAGAGGTCAGAGAAGAATGGCCAGACTGGTTCAAGATGATAGAAAGGCAACAATAACTCAAATAACCACTTGTTACAACTGAGGTATGCAGAAGAGCATCTCTGAATGCACAACATATTGAACCTTGAGACAGATGAGCTACAGCAGTAGAAGACCACACTGGGTGGCACTCCTGTAAGCTAAGAATAGGAAAATGAGGGTACAATTTGCACGGGCTCACCAAAATTAGAAAATAGAAGATTGGAAAAACATTGCCTGGTCTGATGAGTCTCAATTTTAGCTGCGACGTTCAGATGGTAGGGTCAGAATTTGGTATCAACAACATGAAAGCATGGATCCATCCTGCCTTGTATCAATGGTTCATGTTGGTGGTGGTGTTATGGTGTGTGTTTTTTTTTTTTTTGGCACACTTTGGGCCCATTAATACCAATTGAGCATCGTGTCAATGCCACAGCCCATCTGAGTATTATTGCTGACCATGTACATCCCATTATGACCACAGTGTACTCATCTTCTGATGGCTACTTCTAGCAGGATAACGCACCATGTCATAAAGCACGAATCATCTCAGACTGGTTTCTTGAACATGACATTGAGTTCACTGCGCTCAAATAGCCTCCACAGTCACCAGAACTCAATCCAATAGAGCACATTTGGGATGTAGTGGAACGGGAGATTCGCATCATGGATGTGCAGCCGACAAATCTGCAGCAACTGCATGATGCTATCATGTCAATATGGACCAAAATCTCTGAGGAATATTTCCAGTACCTTGTTGAATCTATGCCATGAAGGATTAAGGCAGTTCTGAAGACAAAAGGGGGTGCAACCCAGTACTAATATGGTGTACCTAATAAAGTGACCAGTGGGCGTATATAATATCAAGACCAACTGTAGATCATTTAAAAGATCAACAGAATGACAAATGCATGATATTTTAACCTCTTCAAAATGCAGAATATTTTAACGGAAGAAAACCAAAATGCCTGGGGTAAGTCTGGTCAGTGGTTGCTAATTCCAGAATGTCAATTTACAATACTTATTGGAAAAATTTTATCCACTTTATAGGTGTAATCTGTTTATCTGTGATTCATTGACTTGCTTCACCAAAATCCTTGCAAAAACAAAAAAACCTACTTAATGTGACAATGTGAAAACATCAGCCCTTTATCTTAAACTGACCTATGATTTCAAGAATTACACCATCATCTGGAATGCATTGCTTATAATCATAAATCCCTTGAGGAATAACACAAATACATTCACATCTTATGATTCTTGCAAACAACAGACAATGTCTAATGTTTTCCCCAAGTTCATTTCCAAAACTTTTTGGCATAAACATGTGCACATGACTTTCCAAGGTTTCAAAAAGCATACAGAGTTAACGTTCCACCAGTTCAGCTGCCTTTAAATGATTTTGGCACAATAAGTTTACATGTACAAAAACACTTAACTTTTTTTCCAAACTGACACAACTTGTGACATAGGCATGTAAAACCACATGCATTGTTGGGTTTAATTCTTTATGACACTTCTATGAAGTCATATTTGGCTAAAATCAACTGGACTAGGTTCACATTTATATCAGCCTCTTTAAATTCTACTTACCCGACTAATGCCAAGTAACTGTTTCTATCATTGATGGAGGAGGTGAATGTAATGCAAAAGAATTCCTTCTCTTAATCAATATATTGACAATTGTTCTGACAGAAATCAAGTGGGATGAAGCAAAAAATGCTGTGTTGGCCTTTAGGTTCAGCTTTGGACATTTCAGACATGAGTCCAAGTCAGAGTTTTAATCCAAGTCTCGGGTTATAACCTCTGAGTAAATCAAGCCTCAAGTAATGAGATGTGAAGTAATAAGATTTCACAAACAATTGGTTACAAAAGTATGCCTAGATTATGAGTTAACAAGGATGAAAACAACAATATGCTTTCATAGCCAGAATTTAAGACCCAACTTCAGATCAGTGGCTAGAAATTCATATTGAATTGCCAAGGTTTTAATGCTGTCCCATGGGAGAGTTTACAGACAGGGCATGATCGGCTATCGAGGATGAAGAAAATAAAAATGTGTGATTACTCCTCCACATGTAACTTTTAGCAGTCCAAAACAAAGAACCAAGAAGAAATTGCTTTTGAGTACAACTCAAAAACATTCTGAAATCACGATGTTCCAGCAACGGGAACATTATTGTGTTGACGTTTTTTTTAAGAGCAAGGAATATTAATACTGCACACCAAACATGATATATCTGTCTCTGGATGGTCATTCTAAACTCAAGTGCTCCAAACTGCCAATTCAGTGGGCCCTTCAGAATGAAAGATTTCATAGGTGATCAACACTTTAGTTCCATAGTTATTACATATTTAAACTGTGGAACTGATGACACAAAGCAATGCAAAAGTGTGTTCCAAGAAAGCTCTTTTCTGGTCTCCAACACTTGAAGGTAAACCCTTCAAAAAGATAGGGGAGAGACATTCAGAATGGAAGTCAGATATACAGTACGCAAACAATATCAGGGTAAGTTTACATGACAACAACACTGGAAAGTTTTCCAGTGTGTCTCCTTTTTTAAAGGAGTTGTGTGCAGGAAATCTGCTAAAATGACCAAAAATGTATCATCCTGGTACCATTGTTGTTGTACTGTAAATATTATATCTCAACCTTAGAGATTTGGTGCAGAAACGTTTAATTTGGACGTATTTAAACATTTAAAATGTAACACTCTCAGCTAAAATAAAAATATTTACAGATTTTTTGTAGATACTTGAATAGACACGCTTTTTTTCAATTTATGGATAAATTATTTATATTTTTAGATATCAATAACATTATAAACCACTATTTTACATTGAAAATGTAATGAAAATTTTTGTAACTATGTTATTTTAAATATAATCCTAGTGATACCTTTAAATATTACTATAGGCATTTATTAACATGATAATTAAAATTATAATAAAAAAAATCATCAAAGATAGCACTGAAGTAGTCCAAATGACAATGTGTTGTTGTCACAGTCCTCTCTGGCAGAATAGTTTTGTGTGAGAAACAGCAGAATGTACATCGTTAAACACAAGCACACGTTTGATGTTTACTTTGTAGTTACTTATGAAGGCTTAAAGGGACAATTCACCCAAAAATGAAAATTCTGTTATTACTATTATTTAAATTTTTATTACATTATCATGTCGTTCTAGCCCCCATAGACCTTCATTCATCTACTGAACACAAATTAAAATATTTTGGATATTATCCTCCACAGATAACAAAGTTCCCTCGACATTCAAAGTCCAGAAAGCTACCAAAATCATCATACTATGTGTTCACCAATATCAGATTTGCAGTGTGAACAGATCCTGCTCCTAAAGTGACCCGTATGTGAAAAGCACAGAAACGGACAGCATAAAATGTCTAATTATGCACACAATGTGTATACTGTATGAAGTAAGCACGTTGTCAGATCATGCTTATGATTATTACTCTTTTCACAGACAACTGTGGTGTATTTTATGAACTATAAAGGGTTGTTCTGCTACTACTAATCTGTATTTCGCCATTTGAGACCTAAAATAAGTCTCTTGTGATTGATGTGAAGTCTCTTTGTGATTTATGACAACCGCGGTGCGTGGCGCTCTGACCAGCGGTGTGGTGAACTCATCGGGTTAATGAGCAGCCCCAGACTGAACTGTGAAGGCGGAGTTGCTTTATCTCCGTTTGCAGAGTTATTTAATTTTACTTCGTTATAAACAGCAGACACGTGCAGAAGGGGGGTTTGGGCTCAAGCACCTGCCTTTTTTTCTCTCAGAGTTCCCCCTCCTTTTCTCACGGATCCCCTATCCGCAACACCCACGATGCTCTTCAGCTTCGCGATCAACCCGTGTCCCAATCATTAACCAGATTACTTAAGCACTAGTTTTGCCTTCAAAATCTTTTTCAACATGAACAACCAACTTTCTGTGGTAGAGTAATTGCCATGTGTGCCATTCTACTATGCTGCCAAGGAGCGGATGATGTTTGCAGCACAGAATGATGACGCATGTCGCTCGAAGATTATGTAAAAGTCACATGAAATCCGACATAACCGTTCACACTGCGGTCGCATTGCAAAACATCAGATCTGTGTCTGATTTAAGACTACATATGAAAGTGGCACAGATCTGACCTGAAAAGATCAGATTCCATGCGGTTTGGGCTGTTCACACTGTTATCATCTGAGTCACATGAGGGGGAAAAATTTGGCTGCAGTGTGAACGTAGCCTTTGTGTGCACATTAAATGAAAATAACTTTTGCAGCAGTTTGTTCTGCTCAGTGTCAGTATAGGGTGCACGTTCATGAGCACTGTGCAATGATGTATACCGTATGCTAATTTAAACGTGATGTTTCCATTAGCTATGCTAAATGGATTAGTCCAAATGCATACTGCACCAGTAATTAATAACACATTGTGTTTCAAATACATTCCATGATGTTGTTTCTTTTTCTTTTTTTGATCAGATCGATATAAATGTTAGTATTTTGTTTATGTTCATACTGTGTTTGCAATCTGGAATTTGGAATGATATAATCAGGGTTCTCATTTATACTTACTCAGGTGGTTGCTGTGTTTATTTGTTTCTATTACCCTGCAATGTGATTTTTGTTTCATAACAAGGACACATAGTATGCAGTATTAGTGCTTAGCCAATTGGCAAGGTAGCCCAGGTACACATAGTCATAAGAGTTAAGCTATTCGCTAGTGTTAAGCCAGTCGACAAAATAGCCTATGCACACGTTAAACATTCAGTCCTGTGGCCCAATCCTGCTTTGTTTGGTGGTTACAGTACATCTATTTAATGTTTGCTGCAGCAGTGCTACAGTATATTCTCAGACAGCATGTCTGTGATCATAGTATTATTCATGCCAGGCTGAGTTTCAGAAAAGAAAAACACTATGCATCTACGCACATATGCCACTGATGATTTGCTTGTCAAGAACTTGACAAGGTCTATAATGGAAATGAGTGTAATGTATGCACATAACAAATGAACATTACTGAAGTTTATTTAAATATAAAAAATGTAGTGTTTTTAAAAACTTGCCCTTTGAAGGACCCCAAATGGTTTTGTCATGTAAGTGAACATCCAACATTCATGAAGTTTGCCATTTTAGTATAAACAGTGTTGTCTAAACATGGTGTTGTATAAACAGTTTCCACCAGAGAAGTCAAACTGTTGCATGTAACCAAGAACACAAACACAACACAAATGTAACACAGTGACAGTCTCATTTACTTAACTGTATTACACATTTATGATATTATATTCATTGCCCCTATAATAATTTAGGATAGCAACAAAACAAAACAAACAAACAATCAAAAACTTCTCTTTGAAGATGCAAAGCTTGAGTTCAAAACATTCTATTTTAAATGAGGGCCTCTTTTACCACAGGCACAGTTCAGGCTTTCAAGTTCTAATAAAATAGCAGGTGCTCTTTAAGATTCCATAACAGAAAACCTGGAGCAGATACAGAGAGCAAGGAGGTGTGCAAATGGGTTTGTTTGGCATCAGAGTTTGGTTTGTTTACATAATGTGAACAATGAACTTTTTTTGCAAACCTGTGACCATTGCAACATTTTGCATGAGTCTGCATAAAATAAAGTTGGGCCCAAATCTCTGATAAGCTGTAAGACAAGTGCCACACTAGAAACTAGATTTGATCTCATTCTCAATTCATCACAGAGATTGGTCAGGACCCCTTGACCCAGTACTACAACCCCAAATCGAAAAGTTGGGGCAGTATGGAAAACGCAAATAAAAAAAGCAAGTAGTGATTTACAAATTAACTATGACTTATACTTCATTGCAGACAATATAAACAAGATATTTCATGTTTTGTCTGATCGACCTAATTTCTTTTGTAACTATACATCCTTTCCTGTCATTCAGACCTGCAACACATTCCAAAAAAAGTTGGGACAGGAGCAGTTTTGGGCTAGTAATCAGGTAAACTAGTTAAATAATTATGTGATTTGAAACAGGTGATGTCAACAGGTGATTGTAATTATGATTTGGTACAAAAGCAGCATCCAAGAAAGGTCTAGTCCTTTAGGAGCAAATATGGGCAGAGGATCGCCAGTTTGCCAACAAATACGTGAGAAAACTATTGAAATGTTTCAAAACAATGTTGGCAGTTCATTCCGCCGTCGTGACCCCTGATAAACAAAGGGACTAAGCTGAAGAAAAATGAATAAATGAAAAACAATGTCCCTCAAAGAAAGATAGGAAGACATTTGGATATTTCACCTTCTACAGTAACATAATTAAAAGATTCAGGTAATCTACAGGACTTTCAGTACATAAAGGACAAGGGCACAAGCCTAAGCTGAACAACCGTGATCGCCGATCTCTCAGGTGGCACTGCATCAAGAATCGTCATTCATCTTTAAACTTTATAACCACGTGTTCTCAGGACTGCTTTGGCAAACCTTTGTCAAGTAGAAGAAGATCCAAAGAAAATCAGCACACTGCCACTTTTGCTCTCAAAGAAATTTTTAATGTCACAACATTTCGACCAACATGGTCTTCATCAGGTTCAAATGTTGGTTTTTGATCGAGCACCTGTCTTTGATATTTTCTGATGTGTGCACACTTCTGTTTTTTGCTTGAAACCTTTGTCAAGTACCACAATACATAGTTACACCCACAAATGCTAGTTAAATGTGCACTGTACAAAAAGAAAGCCCTTTGTTAACAATGTCCAAAACCGCCATCAACTTCACTGGGTTCTCTGATGCGCTGGATTAAAGAAGAAAAGGATCATCCATGCTCCCTTGTTTTCCAGGAACGTCCATGCTGGGTTGCTCCGGTTTCCCCACAGTCCAAAGACATGCAGTACAGGTGAATTGGATAGGCTAAACTGTCCGTAGTGTATGTGTGTGTGAATGTGTGTATGTGTTTCCCAGTGATGGGTTGCGGCTGGAAGGGCATTGTTGGTTTGCTGGTTTGATTTTTTTGTAAACCAACAATGCTGTGTATGTAAAGCATTATTTAAAACAGTCATAATGTGGTCAACCCTTTGGTAGAGCAAGCAGTTTAATGCAATGCATAATGCAAGTGACCAAAAACATTGGAGGACCCCAATTGCTATAAAATTACACAGAAAGGGTACCCAGAGCCCTTCAAAAGCAACAATGAGTCCTGACCAATTATCATGTATAAGTTGGGAGTGAGGATTTGATGTGCATTTGTGTTGAATTTGAGGCCTATGCAGGGCTTTAGTTCAGATTGAACCACAGAAGTGAACTGTTATTAATTATGTAATAATTTGTGCTTTTTTAGACATTTGTTTTCCTACTTATTTTCATAAACACAACATAAATATGATGTAACCAAAGTTAATTTATATCTTTTTTTCTGCTCGCCTCTGCAAAAAAAATGGACAGATTTTTTTGAACATTTTCACTACATTATTGACAAATGCTGTTTTGCATTGGCGCTTTGGAAACAAACCAAATTTCATAATCCAAAGTACAAAACTGTAGCGTGCAAGAAAAAGCCTCCTTTCATTTTCTTTTGCATCTAGAAACCTGCAAACTGTAGTAAACAGTTGCCATACTCATAATGCAAATGTACCATGGTTAAGAAAAACAAACAAGCAAAAAAAGAAAGTACAGAATGTGAATAAAATCCAGCAGGGGGGATGAATCAAACTGTGATTCAGGCCAGATTAGTGTATGTTTCATATTAACTTTTATGTGCTGTTGATATTTGGCATATGATCGTAAGGTTCTTGTTAGCATCTTACTGTCACCTTCAAACAGCTTGCACTCTGGGTGTAGACCGCCACGAAGAACACCGCCAATAATTTATTTTCCAAATACTGTTACATAATGCTCACTAGCCTGTTTTAACGTTGCTAAGAAATTCTCTGTCAGCACAAACACTGGATAGGTTAGCACTCCCAATGTGAGGGTCACTGCAATGACCCTTAACTTCACATCCTCTATTGCTCAAGGGAACTGGCTGCACAAAATGAAGACGAAATTGACTGGAAACTAGCATGGAGCTCCATTATGTTTTACTGACTTACAGTACATACATTTATATATGAAGAGTTTCGTTGCAAAACGAGATATATCCATTTTGAGAAATGTTGGTTGTTTGACATTATTATTTAAGACATCAACAGTCCAGTTCATTCACAATTTTTATACATTAAACTATTACTTGAGCTCAGTGAAGGCCAGCAACACAATATTTTCAAATCCAGGATATTTTTTATTTAACTTTGTGAAGTTTTCAAACTAATTTCGAGAGAAGCACGTGATATGATTGACTGCAGCTGGCCACTCATCTACATTCACTAGTTAGCCAATCAGATTAACCCCAACTCACTATAAGTAGCCTAGCTAGAACTACTCTTTTATCTTCGTTTCCCGAAGAAACCCCCCATCCACCCCATCTCCTCCTCCTTTCTTCCTCTTACCACGGGGAGCTCTCGAGAACCACCTGATCTCGTACTCCCCGCATATGCTCTATGGACCAGGCGGGAGCCCTGGGCTCACCTATCTCCGAGCTCAGGGTTCTCTCCCGGGACAGCATGCCAAACTTGCTAACAGTTGTCAAACAATATCTAAGTGTGAACTCTTGAAATGTCCATAAATAGTTTATAAATAAGTCAAAAACCATGGCAAAATGCAACATATTTATCTTAACATTGTCTAAAATTATCTTAAATTGTAAAAAACAATACATCATAAATATATGGAATAGTTTATACAAAGATTGATTAATAACAACAAGATTCTGAGTTAGTTTTGGCCAGAACGCGCACAATACAACATAACATAATTTTTTATTTATATATCCACCTTAGGCTATATTCCACTACTGTAATACTATTAAGAAAAGCTAGTGAATCAATGTTTTGTTTAATAAGTAAGATTAAGTTAGTTAGATAAACGACTTGTAGCTTGTTACAGAAAGAGTGAAGGCTCCTTCCACATCTGAAAACCAAACCTGTATGATCAGAGTGGGCGGAGCCGCGGTGTCACAATTCTTGCCTCTGTTGCACAGAGTCCGCGACACAAGATCGCCTCGCCCCGTCATATTTAATGAATTATTTCACTGTAATAATAATAATAATCATCATCAGGACCTGACCAGCCACTGTGGCTATAGTTGCGTTTCCAGTCACAATTTCACGCGCTTTAAACAGTCGCGTGCATCGCAACAGCTTTTGGCGCAAGTGATCATCCTCTCATTCGGTATTCACAGAAATTATTTAAAGAATAAACCTACAAAGGACATGTAGCCTTGCAGACAGGTATCTTGTGATGGGGAGGAGCGCAGGAAAAAAGGCAGTATTTCACTGTATAATCCTGCCCAGATAGCAAGAACATTTGGGCCAAATGTGGGTGATAGCTGGCACATGTGGCTGAGGTATGGTATGGCTGAACAGATATGGGCCAGATTATTACCATATATGTTTTGCCATACATTCAGAAAAGGCAGGAATGTTCTTCTGGTTCACAGCTCCTTTTGCAGTATGTGGGCCAGATAACAAAAAACACATAAGAGCCTAGTAAGGCTTAGCTATGGCTGACATCGGTAAACATCGACTTCTGGCCGACTTTGGGATTGCATTTGGAAAACATGCGAAACTGAACACAGGTGTATCGTTAGCAGACATCTGCCACACCACACTTCAGTTGCCAAGTCTACCCTGCGAGCTTAACATTCTTCCTGCCAGTCATTTGCTTCAGGTAAGTGATAATTTGGCATTTAGAGGTAACTTTACGAATGCACTGTATATACTTGCAAGAAATATTTAGTAATCAATATTATTATTATTAGTTAAAGGACTATGTGTACTCTTTAAAACTTTAATAAATATTGAATTTTATTAAATATGGAAGCTGAATATGTAATGCAGATTAATACCAGTGTTGCCAGATTGGGTGGTTTCCTGCCCAATTGGGCAGTTTTGAATTTATTTTTGTGGGTAAAAAATGACATAGGCGGGTAATGAAAATTTGGGCGGTTTTACAACAGCATGCCTGCCAGCCCCGGTCTGCACTCATACACCTGTTTTGATCTCCCAAAGTGATGCTATAGCCCTCGTTCTTCGCATAAATATGCTTAAGACAGTGTTGAAACACTTGTGATCTCCCTCCTCTTCACAACATCACGACACCCCCCCCCCCCCCTGATTAATACATTTTTAACCATAAAAAAGCTATATTTTACTGGCTGACATTTACATTCTGTCATAACAGAATGATCCAGAAAATGGATTTTGCACCATTTAAAATCAAATAAGTCATGCCAAACAATAAATATCAAGACAGGGGTTCGAGTTCACTATGAAATGCCACCAAGCTGGAAAATGAATCTGTTTTTAAGAAGGACCTGGTAAATCATCCTCTTTATACCTCCGGTCTGTGAGTAGATGGTCACACTGGGAAAATGTGAATGGAAATAACAGGAAAGTTTCACTTTACGGGTCAACAGTAGACCTCTTGTTTTATAAGAGATATCATGCATCAGAAAGAGCTAATAGGTACAGTGAACTAAATACATTTTTAAGTATGGTAAAAGTTCAAGAAATAATTCATATTTGATTCTTATTTAAATCTGAAAAAATACCCATAGTTCACATGGATTATGGCAAGACATACAAATAGTTTAGTAGTGGAAATATATAATGTAAATAATGCATTTCTTCAGTTACTACTGTATGATTAGGCTTCAATAAAAACTGGCATTGGTTTCTTTATAAACAAGTTTTCACTTTTTCCAAGAAAAAATAATGTGACCTAGTTAAAGGAATCCTTTCCGAACTGGTGCATGGTTTCATAAATTTTCTTGCCAAGATCTTTATTGGTAACATTTCTTTGTTTTCAACTCAACAGTTCCCAAAACAGCCGAGAACAACACATTTACTGGCAATAAATAAACAAAATAAGGCCAGAGTATTTCAGGAAAACCTAAGGGCAGAACAACAAACCTGGACAGTCACTAGGTCACTTTGAATAAATAAGTAATCGCATGAGTTCTTAAAATACTTGCTGTGAAAATTGGGCTACTCTTTATTTTAAAGGGCTCCTATCATGCAAAATCAACTTTTGGAAGCTGTTTGGACAGAAATGTGTGTAGTATAATTAGACCACTCATTAGAGTGGTAAACACATAAAATCCTTAAACAAAAAATTATAATGATAAATTAGGATCCAAAAGTTAGCGATTTTAAGGCCAACCACACCCTGACATAGCAGTGCAGTTATTACCCACACTGTTTTTGATTGGCAGGCGCATATTCACATATTTTAGTATTGACACACATCATGTCCATAAAACAGGATCTGCAAAGAAACTGGGATTAAAAGATCTGTTCCAACTATCTGAGTGTAAAATAGCTACACTGTAAAAACTTTTTATGAACAATTAGTCATGACAGCATATGTTTTAACTTATTAAACTAGTTTATCATGTTCTAACTTAATTTTATAAGTTTTGCAAGCAGTTTTAAGTCAGTTTAACAATATAAGTTTCAATGGACTCATAAGGTTAATTTGATTCAGCTTAAAAATTTAATGGCACGTTTCAACTAAGTGGTATGGTACGGGTCACCTTTATCAGGCTTGCATTCCCACTGCCAAAAGGGTACCAATGGTGTGGTGTGCAAAAAAAAGTTTCAGTCGACATCATTCTCGCTTGAGGAAATGAAAAGCTGTACGGGTCGTTCACGCATCATATCAAAAGCACTACTCACAAAACAGATGCTTTATACACATAGATACTTGTGGATAAATGTTCATAACTAACTTTTATATAAACATGTTTTAATTACAACTGTAAATCAACTGCAGTGCAAAATAGCCTACTGTAACGTCTTCAATTATATAAAATAAATAAAAAACTGCAACACATACACATATATGAACACATACACAGTCTCTGATATGTTACCAACTATAGAACAACTACACACAGCATACATTTAGTCCTTATATTTGGGTTCAAAAACCACACGCAACATATAGCCCACATCTGTATCTTTAATCTTCACCAGCATATGTAACCTATTGTTAGAAAGTAATTCTGTCATTCCGAGTTCATAAATGTCCAAAAGGTGATGATAATAGTTAAACATGGCAGTTTGTTCATGTTTTAGGTTGCTGAAACAATCATTTGCTGCTTTTTTTCTGGCTTCTCTTAGTTTTTTCACACATCACTCTCGCGTTTGTCCGTTTCTGAAAGGATTGGATGTCAGAAGCACTTCAGTAATCGTGTGCACATTATTATCATTAGCTCAAGAGAGCGGTTTGCTTTTTGGTACTTTTTGACAGTGAAAATGGCCATAAAAGCACACCAAACCATACCGTACTGCTCAGTGGAAACGGGCCATTAGGCAACAAGGATATTTTTGTATGTAACTCATAACTGCTTGAATCAGGGCAGCTATAAAAGAGGATGCTTTAATTATACAACAGAAGTCCAGGATTGTAGATGCTAATTTATTTATTTTTTTCACAGTAACATAATGGATCTCCGCACGGCAGCATATATTTACTTGTATCCTATTATATTTGACACAAGTAGATGTGCAAAAACTGCAAAACATGTTAAAAATGCGTGCGTGTTTGCTCTGATTCAAAGGTACATTTCTGTGTCTCCTGTTTTCAAAATAAGAGTCACACAATCATAGTAAGTTTAATATAAACTCAGATAACCTTAAAAATAAGGGAGGAAAATGATAATTGTTGTAATCTCAAATAGAAAACATTGTGGCTAATCAAAAGCTGCCTGGGGTATACATTAATGATCACATGTGCAACGTTTCAATTTGTTTTTTTAATGACATGGCTGCTCATCAGGTCTTAGATTTTCTGTATTATGTAGGGCACCTCCAATGGTTTTGTTTTAGACATTCTGTTGACTACATAAGAAACACATTTTAATAAACTCTTAGGTTAGTGTTAGCACAGCAGACTGATATTCCTAGTTGCGCCAAGTGCACAGTGTGATTTTGGCCATCTGAGAAAAATTTGGAAACATTCTAAAATATTTATTTGGTCCCCGGTGAGTATTCTGGATCACAATTTTGACATTCACTGACAGTCAGCTGATTAATGGCTATTGCAATCAAATTCGTTCTCTGATAAAATTCTGGCAATGTCAGAAAACATGAACATTCATGAAGTGTGGCTTCGTTACTTGGCCCTTTATTGAGTTTAGTTCTGTAATCTGTGCAATGCATACATTTGAGATTATTCATTCCCCATTTCAAACTAATGAAAATGGAATAAATTGTCATATTTTCTCCATCTTGGTGTACAGTTCTCATACTGTGATACAAAAACAGTACAGGACAGTTTCCAATAAAACTCGATACGTTTTCTCTGTTAATGTCTCATAACACTACCGTTGTTTATCTACATTGGAAAACAATTATTTATTTAAAAATGTTTATGGATTATGGGAATTTTACTCTACAAATTAACTTTTTAGTTGACATTTTATAAGATTAAAACAAAATTTCTCAGCGTAATTGAGTACACCCCATTTAAAAAAAAAAGTTAAATATATTTTTCTCCATTTCTCAATGAATATAGGCAATGTGCTTTGGGGCATTTAAACAAAACAGATTTATTAAACAGATATATTTATTAAAATAATATTTTAGTCACCAAACATATTTAGACATTTAAATATAATACTATTAAATCAAGCAAAATGTTGCCAAAATTTTTTTTACAACCTACAAAATTTTAACTAAATTTTTTATTTTTTTTGCTTCTCTTAATTTTTCCCTATTTTTAAAATTTGTATTTAATATTTTTATATAACATATAACTTTTGGTGTACTAGTTTTTGGATCGTTATCGTAAGTTATTTTGTTAGAAAAACTCCAGATTTGGCTTCAGTACTGACTAATCTAATGTATATGCACAAATATAATATTGAATAGCTTCCTATTAAAAATATGAATTTATTAAATTTTTTTACAAACTTATTAAAATCTGTTTTCATTTTCAACACCTGTTTTAGTTGATTTGTAAACATCTCAAGTTACAAATATATACTGTATATGCATTTCATGCATTCGTTGGCCATTATCACAACTGGAAAGCTGTTAAAAGACTAATTGGTAAAGTCATAAAGACTGAGTGGGTTTTGCATCCAATGACCTACATTTTAGCCGTTAAAGATACCATCATGCATTTTTTACTTCCTTCAAGTTATCGTTAAACGAATCCATTTGTGTGATCAATCCAAACTCATTTGAACATACTTTGTGTAGCTTCTATTAATATTTCATTTGGTCCATCGTGACCAAATGGAGTGACATGCGAGACAACTCAAATGAACAATGAGGGATGGTTGACAGAAACTGACCCCAGATTGAGACAGGCGTAAAACACATGTCAAACCCATTAGATGTCGCAATCCGGCTGGGCCAAAGCCCAATTTACAACAGAGGAAAATTTAAAAACCCTTAAAGCAAGCTCTCAGAAATGGAACTGGTTTGCAGAAAACCAAATCCAAACAGCTCTCAGCAAATTAAGTGTCGAGAAACTGGAGAGAATTTGAGAAGGCTGAAAAACGTGAGCATGTGGAAGCAATTACTGGCTGCAGGCGGGATCGGTTAGCTTTCGGCTTGCCGGGTTCCTCCACGCTGCTGAGCCACCAGCCAAGTCTGTTTCCACAATCAACCAAGCCCATAATACTACCTCCTTGACTGACTGCAAAACTCTCTGGAGCTTCATAATGCTGCTTTCTCTATGCATATCAAGTTTGGAAATAAAAAAAAAAAAGTGTGAACCTTGATTCAAACAGCGACTCGCTTCGCTGAAACCGAAGGGGAATCCCACATGGAGTTGTAATGCAGAGTGCGGAGAGCTCGACTCTACATCTGGGAGGGGTCAGGAGGTTATTGATATTGTAAGACTGTGGGGACTGCTGGAAACGCATAAATAGCTGGAAGACACACAGTAATCTTGCAGTCTTCCTTTCTATGCCCGGGCACAGGTGACCTCCACTCAGCTCTTCTGCAGGAAACCTCATCTGCCTCTGCAAAATCTGTAAGTGTTTTATGTTTATTCATGCTGCACAGTGCTGAAGTGCTTCTGCTTAATTATGAATACAGCTTTATAGAACATACATTTAAACACTGTTTTATATGACAACCTATTTACAATTTACAGACTAAATCCTGCTTTAAATGTGGCAATGTCTAAATAACAGTCTAAAACACTAATAATTATTATTAAATATAAATTGTAACCGTCTATGCTAATTTAAATGATCATTTATTTAAATAATTGGATTTCTTTTAAATACTAATGTTAAGAATCACTTTTAACAAATGACTGTAACTACTGTGACATTTCATTGCCATTCCATTATTTGCTGAATACGCCATGTAACAGTGCCTGGAAAAACAGACAGAATATGGTTATCCTGACCTACATTCCTTCTTCCTTAGTCAGTGTATGACACAATTATATCAAATCACTCACAGAGGCAGCTTATGTAAAATCTTTCATTTCCACATGTTTTACCATTGTTACTTGGTTTAGTGAAAGGAGTGGTCCAAAATGTCCAAACCTGGTTATGGCATGCGTCCACATGCCCTGCATGGTAAAACAGTTCATTGTTCCTATGCAGAACCAACATGGAAAAGATGACATCTCTGAGAGTGAACTGCTGGCTGACCGTGACTCTGGCCCTGCTGAGTGGAGTCCCTGCAATGCCGGTGGATGTGGACCGCATGTGCACGGCCCCTTCCACGGCTAAGTACCGACTGACGTTTACTGGCCAGTGGACACAGACTGCCTTCCCCAAGCACTACCCTCTGTACAGGCCACCTGCTCAGTGGTCCCCCCTCATAGGTAAGCGGCTGCACTCTTAAAAATAAAGTTTCGTTATCGGCATTGATGGTTCTGTTAAAAATCGTAAAAATTCATGGATCTTGAAGGTTCTTTGAGAAACAAAAATGGTTTTGTTAAATAACTTTACAGTTATAGTGTACTGGTGGCAGAATTTGTTGCTTTGCTTTCTTTTCTGTGCTCAACCCAAGTCTTCGAAGTTGGCCCTGTCTCAGGGGTTTTACCAAGCAATTATAACTCCTCCAAAAGGATGTCAAAGTTTGTTGATTTGCAGTCTTAATAATAGAGGTTGCAAAAGAGAGTTTTCCACAGGCGTGAAGTAGCAGAAAATTATTTTGGGTTCCCAAAAAAATAAGTTACAGGTCTGAAGAACTTTTTAATAATCTCAAGAAACTGGTGTAGAACCTACAGTATGTACCTATTAATGCAGAGGAAAGTTTCCTTGTATCTTAAAAGTTCTTTGTGAAACCATAGACACCAAAAAAGAACATTTATAACAGAGATTTAATAGCTATTATAAATTAGCCCAGATGTGTCTTTTAAGTATGGCTGATCAGTGATTATTACAGGATTATTAAATAAAA
This sequence comes from Danio aesculapii, assembly GCF_903798145.1. Classification (NCBI taxonomy): domain Eukaryota; kingdom Metazoa; phylum Chordata; class Actinopteri; order Cypriniformes; family Danionidae; genus Danio; species Danio aesculapii. Next base: position 12,563,024 of record NC_079448.1, on the reverse strand, counting down.
TCAAAATGCATCCATTTCCTATAGATTTGTGTACAAATACAAAGTTTCAATTAACAGGGATGCCAAAAGCAATCTTGGCTCTAAAGGATGAGCTTCAAGAAATTCTACCTAAAAACATGTAAAAATTTATTTCCTGTGAAAAATTTAAATCCTCCTATGATCCACTGTACTGTACATTCACACACTGTTCCTATGGGTCTGAGCACAACAAATGTGAAGGTACTTGAATATCATGTTATGCGCTAAAGCAGAAGTACACATCGAAAACCCATTTTCGTTTCAGGAGTAACTCATAGTTCAGACTATCACCTCTGGCAAAGGAATGAGTACGCCAGTAATGGGGTGAGAGAGTTCTCTGAGAGAGCAGAGGCTTGGACCCTGATAAAGGAAGTGGAGGCAGCTGGGGAACGGATCCAGAGCGTCTATGGCCTCTTCTCAGCGCCAGCTGTGGTTGGAGGAACTGGCCACGCAACCACAGAATTTGAGGTCTTTGCAAGACACTCTTTAGTAAGTACACTGTGCACTGCAGCAGGTTAAAGACAGGACAAGCCTGAGCCTCCCTTCAGAAACTAAATGCTGGTCCTGTGTATGATTATATTTATTCTACACCACATAGTTAGCCAATGTTAAATTCAATTTGGACCCCCTGTCTGACTGTATTGTATTGTTGAATCTTTCAGTTGGTTAGACTAGATAAATCAGCTAAAATTAGTTTGGCTAGGCTGGGAGACCAACTACACCAGATGACAATGTAAGACCACTAAATTACCTGGTTTAAGTTGTCACCATAGCAGGGTTTTTACAGCTTATATATATAAACCACAGATGTTTTCAGTCAGAAAATGTGGACACTTCCATACTTTTGTGACTGGCTCTCTACATGCTCACACTTCATTGGCCTCACAGGCATTCCTTATAAAATATTATAGAAAGAATTATAAATAATAAAACTTTCCAAATGAAAACAAGCCAGTGGCAACTCAAACGGGCTAATGAGCAAGCTAAAACCGCAGTGCAACTGAACACTAATGGTCTTCTTGTTTTGCAGCTATCCTTCATTGTTCGCATTGTGCCAAGTCCTGACTGGTTTGTTGGAATAGACAGTCTGAACTTGTGCGAGGGCGACCACTGGAAAGAAAACATAAGCCTTGAGCTCTACCCCTATGATGCCGGCACAGACAGTGGTTTCACCTTCTCCTCGCCAAACTTTGAGACCATTCCTCAAGACAAGGTCACTCAGGTAATGTCTAACAGACATATATTTATAACATTTGGTCAGGTCTTCCAACCTGACAAAAAGTTTCCAAACCAGCAGACCAACCTGACTTGGAGACAATTCAACACAAGGAAACTTTTTAAGGCTGGATTTAGTTACATTATTTAATCCGACCCAACCCACTTTGGAAACCATTCCCTGCTCAAGAATGAAAGAAAAAAAGTTTAGCTTTTTTTGTCTTCAAAAAAAAATCAGCAAACCTGTACACACTCTAAAGCCTGGTTTATACTTCTGCATCAAGTGATCGGCGTGACCCACGGCGCATGCAGCACGCGTAGCTGTGCATTCATACTTCTGCGCGCTTTTTCTGTTGCTCTGCAATAACACTTTCGAAACGTTAGTTGGCAGTGAGGTGTTTATGTTCCTCTGTGTCTAATTTCTTCGCTGGTGTTTTGTTTTTTCTGAACGCTTCCTTAATGTAAAAGTGGCTCAAACTCACTCATTTTGAGGCATAGATATATACACTAGATATCACATACCGAGCCAGAGCATGCGTCAATAGCGCCGCCACATTTGTACAGGGCTCCCAGGACAAATGTCATTCAACCGCACTAGTCAAGATAGTGTGCCAATTTGAAGATGCTGGACTTTAGCGCTGTGTACAGGTGTAGTAACGAGCAAACAAAGAAAACAAAGCTCAAAGGCAGAACATTTCATAGGTTTCATTTAGTTTCTTACGTTTTGTATATAATGAACTTTTGTGCTGAACAAGTAGCGTTATTGATGATAACACAATCACTTACTGCATTCACCAAAACGGAAAGTAGCTCCAACTTGCACTAAATACTAAGCTTATGGTAGTTTTGTTGAATAAAATAAGCAAACAATGTTATGAAATATGACAAGACGCTGCGGTGCCAGAAATAATGTCATAATGTTCATGTGGTCACTTGTCCATCAATGTAGAAAAGTGATGTAAAATTATAATTTTCGAAATTTAAAAAAATATTTGCATAATGACCACCAGGAGAACTCCCGATCATAGATATATGCATATTTGTGCATTTCTCTGGATCTGGAGAAAAAAGTCCTCCACTGCACATTGGTCTCGCATTCATTTCAATGGAGCGCTACCCTTTACAAAAATGGTGGCTCTATTGACGCAATCCTTCCAATAGACAACAACAGGGTAGGCGACATCTAATGTAAATTTCTATGATATTGAGGCAGGAACCGGCGGATGTGCAACACCTTTAACCATGAGGTAAACACAAAACAAAACTTTCCATCCGGAGCTCCTTCACGGGACTCCACACTTGTAAACATTTGCTCCATAGGGCTCTCGGTCCCACCCACACTTGTCAGCGATACCAAGCTAACCAATCACAGACCTTGCACTACGCATCGTTGCGACGTGTAGTTACATTTTTTGAGAGGTGGGTGTCAGCGATGCAGATGGCCACGGCGAGGGCTATGCGTCCACGCGTAGCATACATGTACGCTTGACGCAGAAGAATAAATCAGCCTTAAGAAATAAATGTATGAGATTTGTCACAGGTGTTGCACCTTTTTTAAAAGGTAAACATTTGTACTGAAATTATCAATATTGGTATCCTCACGGTACATATTAGTGCCCAAAGCTTACATATTAACACCAAAAAAGTACAGAAGTTTTCTATTTGTTGGAAGGTACCATCCCACTAACAGCTTTTGTACCATTATTTCTGATGGACCTGTTAGACTGCCTAACCAATAGTTTTTTTTAAGGCAGGCATCAAGATCTTGTTATGAATCTTGTCTTTTCCTCAACAGATAACCTCATCATTCCCAAGCCACCCTGCAAACTCCTTTTACTATCCCAGATTGAAGCATCTCCCCCCAATTGCCAAAGTTTCTCTAACTAAGATCAAGAACAACCAGATCTTCAGCTTACCCATCCAGCCAACACAATCCAATCAGATCCCAAGCGGGAATGAAATAGACGGGCCTCTTATAAGTAAGCATTGAGAATTGTTTGTGATGATTTGTGATATGAATGATATAATGGTCTTTTAAAGTCTACTCATATACAAAATCCTCTCCTGAAATATGAATCAAATTGCATTTGAATTGTATATTCATATATTCCGTTTTCGAAGAAACTCTACAAATCCGTAGAGAGAAGTTGTGGTGACTGAATCACAGGCTGTAGAAAGGTTTATCCATTCCCATGGTAACCAACACAACAAACTGCAACAAGATAATGGAGGCCAACTCGTTTAAAAGTTTCTTGCCACTCAGCACTAAGGAAGTGTTTGTCATGGAAGTGAAATGTGTGCTTCTGTTTTCCTACTTGCACAAAAGTCCCAGTCTGTGATACATATCAACCTTTAACAAGGTCAGGAGGATTTCTGGAAAGCGTCAGTGAATCCGGAGATCTTGTAGTCAAAATAAGAAGCAATTAGACCATAAGCATACAGTAAATTTAGCATAAAAATGATTTAGCATTTCAGAGACTTTCCATTTGGTTTCTTCAATGATCGGTGCTAGTTATAAGATATTTTGTGACAATTGAATGTTTTGGAAGACCAATTCAATTGTTTTTTGTGCATCTGTGTGAATCCTGCATTATGCTTAATATAATATAATTTAACTTCTGCTAATAATCATACATTTTCATACAAATCAGATCGCCAGGGACTTCCAATCCAATCGATTCATAAAAAATGAAAAATAACTAGATATTAAAAAAATAGAAAACATCGAATAACTTTCTCATTAAATTGTGTCTTTTTAAAGGAACATTGACCAGCATTATAATTAACAAAGCACAAATAGTTATGATTCTAATCAACGGCTCTCTCTTTTTTATCCACAGATACCCCTCTGGATTGCGAGGTGTCTGTGTGGTCACCTTGGGGTCTTTGTAAGGGTCAGTGCGGTGAGAAAGGGGTAAAACACAGAACCCGTTATATTCACATGCATCCTGCAAACAACGGTGCTCCCTGTCCATCCCTAGAGGAAAAGAGGCTCTGTATTCCTGACAACTGTGTGTGAATATAAATCAGACGTGCCTCATCCAAACGGAAGAATCTGCAGCTTTAAAATGAGACTTTTTAAAAGGGAATGACTGGTTTCTGTAAGACTTTGATGGGTGATTTAACGAGCTTACTGAAACAGTCTAGGCCACATTTCTCAACTTTAAAAGGAAACTGAAGTATCCAAAGCAGAAAAAAGACATTTTAAGTTCATTGCATATAAAGGTAAAATATAAGAAACTGCAGATGTCATCAGCGAAAAAAAAAAAATCTTCAAAACAGCAGTGATAGCAGGAGTTCAACTGATTTGTTTTCACTTTTTACACACTGTCCTCATGCACTGTTCATGGAGTCTGATGCTCTCTGGTGGAAAAACTCACTCGTGACATCATCACACTCAAAAGCTGAAACACATCTTTAGTTCAAACTACTCTGTTTTTGTCAATATATGTTGCATAAGTGGATGAATTCTGTACAATAACTGCAAAACTGTATATAAGTTGTAAATACAAATAAATAAAACGTGTTTCTTCTGAATGTTTGTGCCTGTGTGAAAAAAAGATTTCATGTTTAAATGAGAAATAATATCTGAAATATAAAATCTCCAGGGGCCTGATGTACAAGACTTGCGTTGAATTTATACTAAAGCATTGAGTACGGACAAAGCTGTAATTGTGCGTACGCAGTAAAAAAATCAGATGTATGAAACACTGTGTATGCAGGTATATTCTCTTTGTTCATCCGAATTAACGTGAAACTGAGCGGACATGCACGAGCGCAAAACCCCTCCCTGCCTCCTCCCCCTTATAAATATGGTAATGACTCCACTTTGGCAAAACCAAATGAAAAAGCAATGGCAAAAGCAAGCAAGCAAGAGGAGAAACTTCACAGAATGTGAATTGGAGTTGCTCAAAAAAATTGAGCTGACGCGGTTAATGCAGTGGGGTCTGAACATCGCACTGTGAGTGAATTAAAAAAGAAATTGTCCAATGTAAAGGTGCAGGTTAAGAGGAGAACAGTGGCGCACTGTCAAAGTGTGGACCGAAGAGGCGGGGGACAGGGGATGGTGAACTAACACCCTTTGAGGAGAGAGTTGCCTCAATTGTGTGCGACACTTTACTGTCTGGAGTAGTATCCGTGTCTGTGGGAGACACAGATGTATTACAAGAACACTTTGTTAGGGCGGTATAGCAGCACCCCTCCACTCTTATCAAGGCAGCACCACCGGCATTTCAGCTGCTCAATCGCATTTGAGCATCACTTATTATTTTCACATTTATTGAATGGAAATGTTTCCGATTCACGTATGCAAATTCGTTGCAGTTGATCGCTGCAAATTGCGCTTTAATGTTTGGCTGGTCAACTGCATGGTATGGAAACCTTCTATCCCTGCTAGACATGAGGATTATCCCGTCCCATACAGCTGGCATTGCACGGCTCAAAGATGACTGGCTTAACCCAGAATGGTCTGCCAGTTCCCTTTGGAAAGAACCAGTTGCCAGGATACTTTGTTGGTGTGATAATTTGTAGTGTGCTATTTAACATAATTGCCTCTAGGAGTCGCCAATTTAAATAAACACACACAAGAAATACACGCACGCCAGACATGAAATTGGCGTGGACCAACGCACATTCTCACATTAATTTCATCGTTAGTAAATCCAAACGCGAGAGTAAAATCTGGCATACGCAAAGTTTTTGTGCGTACGCAGCGTTGATACATGAGGCACCAGGGGTGTTTAAGGTTAAGGTTGGACATTAACACACCTGTTTTACAGAATCAGATTTATGTTTATTTCCATGTACTGTAGGTATACATGTACAAGGAATTTGTCTGGCTAAATTGGTGCTTAATAAAGAAAACCTAATACAAGTATAAATAATAATAGCAATGATGTGAACTATTCTGAAGTATAAGGCAAGTAAAATCTATACAATAAGAGGGAGAAAAAAAATAAAATAAACATTGACTCCATATTTGTGCAGATTATGGGCAGTGTGAATGTCTGAGATGATTCATGCTTTATGACATGGCACAATATCCTGCTGGAAGTAGCCATCAAAAGATGGGTATGGTCATAAAGGGATGGACATTGTCAGCAACAATACTCAAATAGGCTGTGGTGTTGACACGATACTCAATTGGTACTAATTGGCCCAAAGTGTGCCAGGAAAATATCCCCCACACCATTACAACACCACCACCAGCCTGAACCATTCATACAAGGCAGGATGGATCCTTTCATGTTGTTGATGCCAAATTCTGACCCTACCATCCCAATGGCCCAGCAGAAATCGAGATGCATCAGAACAGGCAACATTTTTACAATCTCCTCTTGTCCAATTTTGGTGAGCCTGTGTGAATTGTAGCCTCAGTTTCCTGTTCTTAGCTGACAGGTGTGACACCCGGCGTGGTCTTCTGCTGCTGTAACCCATCTCTCTCTCAAGGTTCTATGTGTTGTGTGTTCAGAGATGCTCTTTTGCATACCTTGGTAGTAATCAGTGGTTATTTACTGTTGTTTTTCTATATGCTCGAACCAGTCTGGCCATTCTCCTCTAACTTCTAGCATCAACAAGGCATTAGCGCCCACAGAACTGCCGCTCAGTGGATATGTTCTTAACCCTAGAGATAGTTGTGCGTGAAAATCCCAGTAGATCAGCAGTTTCTAAAATACTCAGACCAGCCCGTCTGGCACCAACAACTATGCCACGTTCAAAGTCACTTAAATCACCTTTATTTCCCATTCTGATGCTCGGTTTGAACTGCAGCAGATCATCTTGACCATGTCTACATGCCTAAATGCATTAAGTTGCTGCCATGTGATTGGCAGATTAGAAATTTGCATTAACGAGCAGTTGGACAGGTGTATCTAATAAAGTGGCAGATGAGTGTATGTTGCCATTAGCATTGAGGATGTGTCACTTGCTAAAATGGCTTATTTCTCTGTATTTGAACATTCTTTGGGTTGTGACATTTTGTGAAATGTTCTGTTTGAAAACAGGTCTTCAATAAAATTACAAGAGGTATAATATTATACAGTATGACTTGGCTGTACAAATACCTAACTGAAACAAACAAAGTTACCTTTTTACTAAGTTTTTACGCTTAATGACTGGTAATGCATTGATAATACGTAATTTCAGCCTGATCTCACGAGAAAACGTAAGTATTTTACGTTTTGACAGTTTAGTGGCTAATTCGTACGAATTCGTACGAGTTCAGACGTACGAAATTGTGCGATTTTAATAAGGAGGCGTGGCACCTAACCCCACCCCTAAACCAAACCGTCATTGGCAGATGAGCAAATCGTACTAAATTGTTCGAATTAGATCGTACGAATTCATACGAATTAGCCACTAAATCAAAAAGTTACGAATTGCCGTGAGATTGTGTTGGTAATTTCAATGGTCCTCTTTATACATTTGATCTAAAACTAACTTTGTTTTCAATTACACATCAACTAGCACAAAGCTATTTTGTGTTTAATAGACGTCTAATATACCAAGGCAGACAACAAAAGACCAAAAATAGACTACAGTCACTAAATAGACAGACTTTATATGTGGAGTCATTCATTACTGTATACAGTATTTGATGACGTCTATTTTTGGACAGTTGTTAGATGTCTATTAATTTTTTACTGACTGCCCAAATTTAGCATTATTTTAGTCAAGATATCTGAGTTTGGACTATTAGACGTCTTTTAAACACAAAGATGCTTGCTGGGCATATTAGTAGTCTGTTTGCTTAAAATACTTGCTTTAAAATTGTCCACCAACAGACATTTAACAGACTAACTTTGCAAGTACACGTCAACTTATCCCAAAGGTTAAACCTAGTCTTGAAATACTCTCCTAATAATCTAAGAGTTGTTTAAATGTATATAGTTGCAAAGTTATAGTTGACAGAATATCAAAAGGAACCAGCAAAATGAAGTGTGACCAACTAGTTTTATAAACATCTTTAGCTTTAGGATTAGCCTTATCATTCCTTTCCTTAACCTTGTTTAAACACGACTCTACAAACCACAGCTGTAGTTTTCCCACAGTAATTCTGCAGCGCACATACAGCTTTACTTGTTTCCATCTGTTCGCCTTTTTGAAGCTTTCCTACTTTAAAAATGAATTGTTTTACTGTAATGAATGGGAGTCTGACAGGCCTGTTGCTAGCCAGTTTTGTTATTTTGGCTCCAGCTATGTATTTTGATTTAGGGGAACAAGAGGAAAAGTGCATCATCGAGGAGATTCCAGTGGACACACTGGTGACAGGTCAGTGAAGATGAATTGTGCTGTTATACACTATTAGGTATTTTTATTCAATTATACATGAATTGTGGGTTATTATACAGTTATTTGATCCTGAATAGTTTCTGTATCACTGTAGGCTTTAGGATATTACAAATTATTTAAGTCAGTTTGATACATTAAGCTTAAAAATATAATAATACTTTTAATGCATGTAAAGTGTTACTCTGTAGACATATTTAGGCTTTACATGTCTTTCTTTGAAGACAAATTATTACTTTAAGTATAAATAATCAAGATAAATTCTAAAGGTACATGTTTGCATAACGTCTAATACATCTGGAATATTCATACATATCTGGACAACAGGATCCAGGTAACCTGAGGCCAGAGGAAATTCAGGGGATTTCAGACTCGTAATTTAAAAGTAACAATCTGAAATGTTGTAAAGCATAATGTCCACGCAAAAGTGATTCTTTCCAAAAGAAAACATTTCTGTCTGTTTTTTTTTTTTGGTCATTTTTATAAATTGATTTAAATGTCTCTTTTATTTTAATTCAATTTATTTTATAACATATTAACTTTATAAAGTAGCTTAAATTTAAAGACACATAAATGTAGACATGTTTTATATACATCTCATTTAATTAATTTCTTCATTTTCCTTCAGCTTAGTTCCTTTATTCATTAGGAGTCACCACAGCGGAACAAACCGCTAACTTATCCAGCATATGTTTTACACAGCGGATGCCCTTCCAGTACTGGGAAATATCCATATAGAGTACACTTTTTCACACACATACATTACGGAGAAACCGGGGCACCCGGAAGAAACCCACATGAACATGGGGGAAACATGCAAACTCCACGCAGAAATGCCAACTGACCCAGCCGGGGCTCGGACCAGAGACTTTCTTGCTGTGAGGCGACAGTGCTAACCACTGAGCCACTATTTTATTATACATTTTATTTCATTATACGCTTTTTATGATTCTTTTTTCATTCATTCATTTATTCATTCATTCATTCATTCATTTTCGGCTTAATCCTTTATTAAAGTCGCCACAGCGAAATGAACCGCCAACTTATCCAGCATATGTTTTACACAGCGGATGCCCTTCCAGTACTGGGAAATATCCATATAGAGTACACTTTTCCCACACACATACATTACAGGGAAACCGGATCACCCAGAAGAAACCCACATGAACATGGGGGAAACATGCAAACTCCACGCAGAAATGCCAACTGACCCAGCCGGGGCTCGGACCAGAGACTTTCTTGCTGTGAGGCGACAGTGCTAACCACTGAGCCACTATTTTATTATACATTTTATTTCATTATACGCTTTTTATGATTCTTTTTTCATTCATTCATTCATTCATTCATTCATTTTCGGCTTAATCCTTTATTAAAGTCGCCACAGCGAAATGAACCGCCAACTTATCCAGCATATGGTTTTATGCAGCGAATGCCCCTCCAGCTGCAACACATCACTAGGGAACACCCATACACAATCAATCACACACATACACTATGGCCAATTTGCCTACCCAATTCACCTATAGCACATGTCTTTGGACTTGTGGGGAAAACCGGAGCACCTGGAGGAAACCCACGCGAACACGGGAAGAACATGCAAACTCCACAGACAGAAATGCCAACTGACCCAGCCGAGACTCGAACCAGCAACCTTCTTGCTGTGAGGTGATCGTGCTACCCATTGAGCCACCAAGTCGCCTGATTCTTTTTCCAGTTAACGTTTATTTTATTTTAAGTTAAAAAAAGAAGAAGAAAAAAAGGTTTTATGGTCTATACACTGGGCTTTTTGGAAAGGCTGTCTTTTAAAACAGCCATTTAAACAGATGCTGCGATCAAATACTAAAATTGTAAGACATTCTAAATTGCGCATTCGATAAACACTTTATTATTCTATGAGGCGAAGAGTAATTATGACAGATACAACATAGCGACATAGTATTTCATTCATGTACAGTACAATTAATAGAACTAATATAGAGCTATTTAACAAATGCAAATAATTTCTAACCAAAGACAATTCAGTTTATTGTACGGTATGTGATTTCAGACACAGCAAGAGCGATTTAAACTGACAATGAAAACAAGACATATTTACCAAAAAATCGAAATAAAAAGTAACTAAATAAATAAATACATTTTGATAATAAAAAATATAATCTCCAAAAATAAAATTGAGGTAATACATGGTCAATATATCATTCCTCAGTATTATAGCGTGATATTATACACATCATACTAATTCTAGGAGGATAAGTGACACATTATATAGTGCCACTATATCCACTTTTTATTCTGACAAAATGTAAACAATAAAAAGGAAATTCTAGGGTGGTTGCGAGAGCTCAAATACACTGCAAGTTAAAATAATAGAAATAAATAAATAGATAAGCACTAACAAATTAAGAAAGCATCTTTAATAATTTAACACATGCAAAGTCTCGGAACACATGCAAATACCAGCCTGATCTTATTAAGAGACGTAACTATTTTAAGTTTTGTCAGTTTAGTGGCTAATTCGTACGCATTCATACTAGTTCAGTCATGCAAAATGTACGATTTTAAAAAGGAGGTGGCACCAAACCCCGTCTCTCAACCCAACCGTCATTGGAAGATGAGCAAATCATACTAAATTGTATGAATAAGATCAAACAAATTCATATGAATTTGCCACTAAATCAAAAAGTTACGAATTGCCATGAGATTGTGTTGGCAAATACAGAAATGCACTGCAAATAGTTCAGACCACAATGAAAATGTGTCCGGCAGGACCCCAAATGTGTTGAACCCGGCTGCTTCCTGTTTAGAGTCAGCCGTGTAGTCTGTGTTGTTTTTATGTTTTGATGTCCTGGTTCCTTGACGTTAGTATATTTTAGTAATTTTAAAAGTTAATCTTTATTCTTAAAGTTACTTGTTCAATTTGTCAGGTTATTAGAGCTAAGAATATACAACTAATAAGAAACCGTAAAACCAGGACGTTAAAATAAACAACAGCAACAACAAAAAGCTCACCTTTTTCTTGTCTTCCAGTACATTGTCGTTAAGGTCTGAGCTATTTGCAGAGCATTTCTGTATTTGTTTCTGTACAAATGCAGATGTTTTCTTAATTTGTTAGTGTTTTCTTAACTCGCAGCATGTTCGAGCTGTCTCAGCCACAGAGAAAACGAGTTTGAAAGTCAAATAGTGTCCTAATCATAAGCTTCCTTTTTTGTGTGCAAATTTTTAGCCCTAATAATTTGACAATTTCTACAAATAACATTAAATGACTCTCTTTAAATGTCATTTTACATCGAATATACACAAAAAATAAGAAACCGGACAACAAGAATGTTAAAATAAACGAAAAACTCAACTCTCAGATCTCCATAACCAGTGTTGACGCATTAGAAGTAACTCAAGTTATGTAATAATAGTAATTTTCTTTGTAACGGGTAAAGCATTACTTATAAAATTTAAGCTACAATATTTGAGTTACTTTTTAGTTTAGTTTATTTGCTGTTAAAAAAAACTGCTGAATTAAAATTAACGTAGTCAAGTTCAAGAGTTCCCACTTAGATATGCTTGGCGTATAAAGCAGGTTTGGCATGCTGTCCCGGGAGAGAACCCTGAGCTCGGAGATATTTGAGCCCAGGGCTCCAGCCCAGTCGATAAGCATATCAGGAGATCCGAGATCAGGTAGGTCTCGAGAGCTCCCCCTTTAAGAAAAGGGAGGAAAAGGAGGAGAAGGGGTGGAAGGGGGGATTCTTCCAAACGAAGATAAAACATTAGGGAGAAAATGATCCATTTATAGTAAACTAGGATCACTCTGATTGGATTATTACTGATTACTGATGAGTGGCCAGACGTGCTCAATCATATCACGTGCTCCTCTCGAAATTAGTTTATGAAACTTCACTTAAATCCTGCTCACAATGAGAGAATGCAGGAAATGAAGACAGCAGAGCCTTATATTTCTGTGATGGAAATATGCTCATTAGGATTATTTGAATAGATTTTTTAATAAGACAAAAAGCACAAAAGTAACCAACATAGCTTTAAACTTTCATGTATCTGTAAATACGACATGTATAGCTCTGGGGTCAGGAAGTTGTACGAAGAAAACATTATCCTACATTCATTTTTTTTATTTTTTTTTAGGTTAACAAAGGTTATCCAGTGTAACTCCTCTATTTAAAGAAAAAGAAAAGGAACCCCCCACCCTTCAAGTTCTGAAGAAGCCTTAGCAAAGTCAGAAAAAGTAATGCCAAAATAACTCAAAAATAACATAATGCATTACTTATCATAAATGTAACTAAGTAACGCAATTACTTACTTTTTTGGGAAGTAACTCAATATTGTAATGCATTACTTTCTAAAGTAACTTTCTGCAACACTGCCAACAACACCGCTAACTCTAAACAGGAATCAGCCAGGTTCCTCACTTGGGGTCTCAACAATTTTTGTAGTGCGTTTCTATATTTGCATGGCAATTTGCGTGAGTGTGTGTTGTCAAACCGTTGAAACCGTCTTCTCATTTTGTCAGTTTTTCTATTTGCATGTGTTAACACAGCACGTTTGAGTTCTCTTTGTCACCATAAAATTGAGCTTTTCACAGTAGATAAACTGCTACATACATTTGAAGTCAGAATTATTAAACGTCCTGAATTATTAACCCCCCGTTTATTTGTTCTCCCAATTTCTGTTTAACCGATTTTTTCAACACATTTCTAAACATAAATGTTTTAAAAATTTATTTCTAATAACTGATTTATTTTATCTTTGCCATAATGACAGTAAATAATATTTTACTAGATATTTTTCAAGACACTTCTATACAGCTTAAAGTGACATTTAAAAACGTAACTAGGTTAATTAGATTAATTAGGCAGGTTAGGGTAATTAGGCAAGTTATTGTATAATGATGGTTTGTTCTGTAGACAAACGAAAAAAATATAGCTTGAAGGGGCTAATAATTTTGACCTTAAATGTTTTTTTTTAAAATTAAAACTGCTTTTATTCTAGCCGAAATAAAACAAATAAGAGTTTCTCCAGAAGAAAAAATATTATCAAACATACTGTGAAAATTTTCTTGCTCTGTTAAACATAATTTGGAAAATATTTTAAAAAGAAAAAAATTTCAAAGGGTGATTAATAATTCTGATTTTAACTTTAATTCATTAATTTATTTTAACTGTACATAAAAACAAAACTACAGTATCACAAATGCTTTGGTTTCTCCTCCAGGTGTACTCATGCTTGAGTACTGGGATGAAAACAAAAAGAGCAATATCCCACATCTTGGTTTGACTGTAACCGTGAGAGACCCTCAACATGAGGTTTGAAGCATTCAGCCCCTCCTGCACTTATAACATAACTCTGAATTACACAGTAAACTCTTAAGTCTTACCATCTGGAACAGTTCTTCTGATATGCTCTGTCATTTGGCAGGTGGTCTTGTTAAAACGCTTTGGGAGGTATGGAAAATTCACCTTTACATCCCCTGCTTCGGGTCAACATTTTCTGTGCATGCAATCCAACTCCACCAGGTTCTCTGTATTTGCCGGAGATCGTCTAGTGAGTTCTGAGAACATCAATTAGAAAATATTTTTTGGACAAAATAAAAAGTCAAAATTTTTTTTTGTCTTGTGTCGAGTCCAAATATCTAAAAATTCTTAAATCTTGTTGAGTTTTTCCTAAATAACAACCAAAATAATCTGCCACTGGGGTAAATAAAGTAATCTTGTTTTCAGTTTGAAATAAGAGTATTTCATTTATCCTACTAGTAGATAATTTAAAGGAAATTGTTTTATAGATTTCATGTAATTTTTTTTATTTGGACTAAAAACAAGACAAAAACTAAGTACTGTAATAAAATGATCGTTTATTTTGTGGTGTCACAGAATACATTGTTCATTTATTTGAGCGCAATATTACAGACCATTATCAGTATGCAGATAGAAGCATAAATAACAGCATTGTGAGAAAGTTGCAATCTTGAAAGTACAGTGTTACATTTTATTTTACTATATATATATATATATATATATTATATATATATATATATATATATATATATATATATATAATTATTATTATTTTTTTTTCTTTTACTTTTTACTGTTGTTGGAGATTAGTTTTTGAAAAAGTGTTTTATATTGTATAAATATTAATTTTACACCTCTACATTTTTATTCAAATATTTGCCCTGACATTCAAAATAAAGTAAGAAATACAGTATGATCGCATATGAATGAGTACATTTCAGGTTATATACTTTAAAATGTAAATCTGAATTACAGAAATGGTGCTATACATACATACATACATACATACATACACATATATATATATATATATATATATATATATATATATATATATATATATATATATATATATATATGTGTATGTATGTATGTATGTATGTATGTATGTATGTATGTATGTATGTATGTATGTATGTATGTATGTATGTATGTATGTATGTATGTATATATATATATATATATGTATATATATATATATATATATATATATATATATATATATATATATATATATATATATATATATATATATATATATATATATATCGGCCACTTTATTAGGTACACCTGTCAGCTAAAAACTGAAAACTGAGGCTACAATTCGTACAATTGGACAATAGAGGATTGGAAAAACGTTGCCTGGTCTGATGAGTCTCTATTTCTGCTGTGACATTCGGATGGTAGGGTCAGAATTTGGCATCAACAACATGAAGGCATGGATCCATCCTGCCTTGTGTCAACGGTTCAGGCCAGTGTTGGTGTAAGGGTGGTGGATATTTTCCACCACAAACTTTGGCCACATTTTGACGACCGATTGAGCATTGTGTTAATGCCACAGCCTCCCTGAGTATTGTTGCTGACCATGTCCATCCCTTTATGACCACAGTGTACCCAACTTCTGATGGCTACGTGTCATAAAGGGCGAATCATCTCAGACTTGTTTCTTGAACATGACAATGAGTTCACTGTACTCAAATGGCCTCCACAGTCACCAGATTTTAATCCAATAGAGCACCTTTGGGATGTGGCGGAACAGGAGATTTGCATTTGCATGATGCCATTATGTCAATATGGACCAAAATCTCTGAGGAATATTTCCAGTACCTTGTTGAATCTATGCCACGAAGGATTAAGGCATCTCTGAAGGCAAAAGGGTGTACTAGTAAGGTGTAGCTAATAAAGTGGCCGGTGAGTGTATATCCTAATAAGAAAATGAGATTACTTTGATATGAGACTTTTGTCATGATGGAGCCCTAGAATTTAACATGCTTCAGATGTGTGCTAGAAGCTTTTACGTTTCTCTTTATGTACAGAAAGTGCATTTAGACGTTCAAATGGGTGAACACACCATTGATCCTAATGCTGCCAAGACAAAGGATACTATGAAAGCAATGGAGTACAACCTGCAACATCTCATTGACCAGATGCGTTACATTAGCAGACAGCAAGATTTCCAAAGGGTAAGCAAACACATGCTGTATATTGGCCTGACAACAAAATGTTACCATATTTTCTGCTCGCAAGAATCTGAATGAGAACCAGACCAAGTGTCATCTGTCCACATTTTCCAAGGTGTACTACTTACTCTCGGGTGATTATGTGCAATTTGTATCTGTTTATTTTACTGCAACCAGGAACGTGAGGAGAAGTTTCGCCAAATGAGCGAGGAAACGAATGGAAACGTTTTGTGGTGGGCCATTATTCAGACATCAATACTGCTCTCTGTTGGATTCTGGCAAATGAAAAACCTCAAAGACTTTTTCATCGAAAAGAAGTTGGTTTAGCTTTATGAAATGACTAACTGCTCGTTTAAATAATTCTAAGACCGTTTGAAGCATTTTGATAAATTAGCTCACTCGAGAGGGAACTATCATTTACTCTGTAATACAAATAAAAAATGTTTCTGGGCTGATGGTAATAAATTCAATTTATTTACTTAATAAACTCTATAAATCTTCTTATTTGTGTTTTATGTCACTAGAGTTGTGCTTTCAACTAACAATATTTATTTGAAGCTTTATTGGTAGCTATAGTTTCCACCAAATTGTCATTATTTAAAAGATTATGTATCTTTCAATGGGGTAAATGTACAGCTAGTGTTTTTCAGCCAATGATGAACTTCTGGTGAAAGCTTAATGTGATTATTTTCAATTTCATAAGGTTCCTTTTACAGCATCAATGCTGTAATGTAATTACAATATAATCAGTTAAACAGACTTAAGCATTCATTTAGTTGTTCAAGCGTAAAACAAAATGAAAGACCGTATAACTGCTAGCGGCGTCAGGATCAGCAGGCAAGCGCAGAAACTCTGTTGAAAATACTGGGGTAAAATAAATTGAATGCAGTGCTTCTTGTCTGGTCTGAGACCCGTTTTATATCGTATATCTATCAGGCAGTACAGATTGCTGATTTTTAAAGAAATCAGACTGTAAACGTGACGATTTTATAATGGAAAGACATTTCACCAGAAGAGCGGAGTCTGGCTGAAATTAAAAGTCTATGTGCATATACCCCATTCAGGATTACCCATAATGAGTATTTTTTCTTTCAAAAATGAAATTATATTTTATTTTAATTCATCTCTTTATTTAGCAAAGATGTTCTTTTTTTTTTCTTCTTACTCCATTATTATACCATGCAAATATTATACCATTTCAAATATTTGCAATGTTTGCTGGTTAATTGATCTGCAAATTTTGTGATTTAAGGCAAGTTTAATAGGACTTGGCGATATGGCAAAAATGCTATCTCGATAATTATTTTTCATATTGAACGATAACGATATATCTTTTCGATTTCCACAAAAATCAGAGGGTCCATTAAATAGCATAACATTTTCATTCAATAAATTTTTGGTGGCCGAAAATTCAGTACATCTCTAATATCAACACACTTTTAGATTCCCATTGTTGCACATTTCTGCTGTGTGATTGCCTCTTATATAAATATAGAGTAAAAAAGTCCAGAGCTTATCATTGTTATTGACATAAATTTTATTGTGATTCGATATAATATCATTTATCGGCCCAGCCCTAGGTTTAAAAACTACAAAACATAAAAAAAAATATGCATTTTGTTATCACAGTTGCTCATGTCTTAATTACATGTAGGCATTTGACAGATACTTTTATCCTAAACAATTACATGTGTGTCAGCGGCATATATTGTTTATTTTACTAGAAATAGTTGATTTTATTGTTGCTAGTGCTATTTTATTCATTTATTTGAACTGAACATCACTTAACTTTAAATTATAAATTGATAAAATAAAAAAAAAAAAAAAAAAAAAAAAAAAAAAAATATATATATATATATATATATATATATATATATATATATATATATATATATATATATATATATATATATATATATATATATATATATATATATTAAAAATTGCATTTGTTTGTTAAATACTGTTTTAACAATCAGTTTTTAAAATAATTAAAAATATATATTACTGATATTCTTGTTGTATTATTATTAATAAGTTAATTAAATATTATTAGTAGTAATTTTGAGGATGTGTGAGAATTAACTATAGTTGAACTAATGTTATTCATGTCAAATGTTTACTGTTCATATCTGACTTTTGTTGTTGTATTTCCATAATGCAATGTGGTTTATATTGAATTCTGTCATTTGACTCGCATCGTAAAAGAGTTAGTAACTATGTCACTGCTACAGTAAAACTACCACTACCACCATCAAAAAAATTCTAAAACGTGTTAACGTTCATAACAAATATTACGTTCATGAGCCGTAGTGTGTAGGCGGAAACGGTCACCGACTGTCGTAAGTTAGCGCGATTTCACCACGATGACGTTATCGTTCCAAAATCTACTATTTGTTAGCTATTTTTGCTATAACTAGCAAGCCTACAATTTAGTTCCGACAATACTGAAATCAGTTTAGACATCAAAAAGAGGATACAGGTATGTAACTCAGCGTTAGTGACCACGACAACGTTTGTACACACTTTAGAGTCAATTTTAAATGAAAAGATTATTTGTATAAGTTAGTTAACGTTAGCTCAGAATCTAGTTAGGAGCCTACCCAACGTTAGATATAATTGGAAGAGCAACAGATTTTATGTTTGCCTTATTATTGGCTGTTACCTGAAATTACAAAGGCAGATAACGTACTTATCGAAGTTTTAGTTTTCAAACAAGTCATTCTACTCACACAGAATTCATAATGTCTCATTGGATCTGCTGTAACGCGTGTTTCACATCATCCGGCCCTGAGCGTCAGATGGCGGTCACGAGCTGCGGTCACATCATCTGCAATGTGTGCTTTCAAAGAGGTAAAACCATCGGTAAAACACAACACATAATACATTCAGTTTGTTTTAGTCATAATACATAGTGCATTTGTAAGAATTTTAACGTTACCTATTTTCATTGACGATATGCCACATGAAAAGGTACTATAGTAATTAATAGTGAACTTACATTGAGGTAAATTTGGTTTTATATTCACACATTCAGACTTTCTCTTTAATAATAGCCTATATTTTCAGAAAAGTATTCACTGCAAAGCCTAAATAGTGAAATCATATTAGCAGCCATGGGCAAAGTGCAAAGCCATGTGCAAAGTGCAACATTACTCACAGTCAAATAAATAGTGCTAATGTTGTTTTGAAGTTATATTTACATCTGATTTCAGACCGAATGTTTAAAATATCCTGGTAAACACTATAGGGAGCATGCCACAAGTTGTTACTGAAGGAATGTGAGAATATAAAACCATCTTTACCTCAGTGAAACAATTCAGGTGAAGTTGGTTTTATATTTACACATTCAGACTTTCTCCTTAATAATAGCCTATATTTTCAGGAAAGTATTCTTTGCAAATTCTAAATGGTGAAATCATATTAGCAGCCAACGACTATCAAAGTACAACATTACTCACCGTCAAATAAATAGTACTAATGTTGTTTTGAAGTCATATTTACATCTGATTTCAGACCAAATATTTAAAGGATTATGGTAAACAGTGTAGGGAGCATGTCACATGTTGTCATTTAATGAATGTGCGAAATATAAAACCGACTTTACCTTAATTAAACATACTATAGTGCTTTTGAACGATTCTGTAGTAAAGTGTAGCATACTGTATAATAGTATTTACAATTTTTTCTTAAATGAACGACTCAATGAGACTGTAGTATTGGTGAACTGATTAACTGTAATGAATACTGTTTTAGTATACTTTAGTTTTTACTACTGCAGTATACTGTGGTGTATTATAGTATAATATACACTGTAGTTGTACAAACAGTATATTGATTCATTTGTTTTCATTTTACTATAGTAGTATTACCACTGCAACTCTAGAATTACCAAGTATTTGACTATAGTGTGGCTTAAAAAAGTAAATGTGTGGATATATTGACCTCTGCTGGAGATAATGCAGTTTTACAGGGGAAATTCTGTCTTTGTTTTCCACTTCAGGAAAGCAAAATTTGTGTCTGATTTGCAAAGCAAAATGTCAGATCTCTCCACTTTCTGATAAAGTAAGATACAAAATTTCTGTCATCGAGATTATTATCAATGAACTATGCCCTAATCTGTGTATTACTCTTAAAGAGCTGCTCAGACGTTTTTTCAGATATCAGTTCAGTTGCAGTCAAGTACTTCTCAGAGATAAGCAAGGTAATCCTGTACTTAGTTGAATAGATCGCAGCTTTGTTAATCAGGCATGCGCTCTTGACATAAACATTTCTGTTATTTATGCGTTGCAGGTCTTACAATTCCAGGGCAAACACCAGAAAAGATTGCTGGCCCACTATCAGCAGACGGTGAGACCATCTGACCTTAATGTGAACATATGATGGTTTGGTGACACACTACATTAGTTATGAAAAAAGAAATATATTTCTTAAGTATTTTAGCTTTTTATTTATTTAATTACTGTAACATTGTAAGAAGCATTTTCAAGGTGTTCTATCACCACAGCCGAGGGTGAATATAATTGATCTGACAATTAGAATAATCATAACTGCACAGATTTAGAAATTTTATATTAAAGACTTATTAAAAAAAGTTATCTTTGCTTGTTTTAACATGATTTTCAGTCAAAAATATTTATTTTCAAATTTCAAGAAACTTTAATTTAGATTCCACCAAAATGTCATTTCTTTTACAACTTTTTTTTTATTATGAGGAGGATGGAGTTTTTTTTTCTATCAGATTTATAATTTCAAACCCACTAGAATCCAGGATCTGGATATAAATTTCAACATTAATAAATACAATACTACAATTGCAAGTTGTATTTTTTAAGAATTTATTTATTTTTTGTATTTAAGCTAACATGAACAAACAATGGAATTTTTTTTATGTTAAAAGGATTAATACAAACTCTAACTTTAGATACTTGTAGTTAAAGGGATAGTTCACCCAAAACTGAAAATCCTGTCATCATTTATTCACCCTTTACTTTTTTCAAACCAGTTTGAGATTTGCTTCATAAAAAACTGACTTCCATAGTATTTTTTTTTTCTGCTATGGATGTCAGTCATGTTTTATTTTGTGTTAAACCGAACAAACAAACAACGAAAAATTGTTTGGGACAAGGGTGAGTAAATGATGATAGAATGTTCAGTGTTGGGTAAACTATCCCTTTAATGTATTGACTTACATACATTTTTGGGACCTTATCGGATAACGTAGGGCTGGGCGAATAATCGAAAATTATATGAAATCGTTCGACATTCAGAACCTAAAAATCGATAAAATTTTTCCAGGTAAATTTTTTAAATTACTTTCACTACTGCGAGTGGAGTCACGTGACCCAGCTCTGTTAAGGCTACTTTATACTTCTGCGTCGAACGCACGGGTATGAACTAGTGCAACCTTCGTGTGATTGCATACTTTTGTGAGTACATTACATGTGAGCATATTTTTTGTACAAAAATTATCAGTGAACTATGAAGGCAAATAAAATTAATAAATAAAATAATCGTTCATTAATTGTAACCAAGTTAAAATGTTCAATTAATCAAGGTTTAGATTTTAGGCCAAATCGCCCAGCCCTAGGATAATGTTATTAATATTTTTATATGTGGATGCAAATATGGATGCAATGTGGAGACATGTGGAAGCAAATATGTATTATTCTTTTAATAATGTGCATAAGGTAAGATTCATGTTTACCAAGTCAAATTAATGTCCTACAACACTCCTGAGCACAGATTGAAAGAATGAAGGAAGAAGGACTGAAAATGCAACAAGAGATGCAGAAGATGTCTAAGTACGTACGAGTATTGCAGCAATACAGCCATTCCTTTTTGTTTGTCTTATTTATTGTTTTTATTTTCTTACAGGAAAATAGCAGAACAGAATGCCTACATATCAAAGCTAGAGACGACTGTTCAAAATCAAAGGTATCAATATGAATTTCTTAATAGATTGAATATAAGAACTCTTTAGATTTGATCAAATCCTTGTAAGAAGTTGCACAGGTAAATTTGAAGTAAACTTTACTAATGTTTTATTAAGTACAGTTAACTTGTCAATATCATTTAAAATTGACTTAATGTTTAACCTAACATCTAAATAAAGTTCAATTGAATTGATTATCCTTAATTTTAAAGATTTATTTAAATTAATCAAGTACATTTAAGTTCTTTTGTTTTAGAAAAAAGAGAATTGCTTTTATCAAATTATGTCATTATTATTTAGTTTTCCTGTAATGCTTCCGCTCTGTTTGTTTTATATATTTGTGATAAACGAATGTAACGTTTTTGTCAGCATTTCTGGCTATCCCAACCAAGTCAATACTTTTCTATTAAAATGTACTTAATATTACTCGGTTTATTTGCAGTTAATAGAAAACATTTAGATATTACAAGTAAATGGATACTAAGGTTTATTCAAACCTTTCCATCCAGTTCATTTATTACATGAATTATGTAAATATTTAATATTTTACTTAGGAAATTCTAGTTAAGTGTGACATGTAATATTATATTTAATAGCAGCAAAATGACAGTAAATTTCTTAGATTTTACCAAACTTAAGTTTTTTTTTCAATGTACAGGGCTTGCAAACAGCATTCACACACTCTGAAAAAAGTTTCAGTAACATTGAACCCCAGAAGAAATACCTTTAGTTAAATTTAGGATATGTGGCATTATTGGTCAAGAAAACTTTTATATATAAAAAAAAAATCATATATTTTTTAAATCATTCTGATATTGATATGAATGTGAAAAGGTATATTTTCTTTCATATTAAAAAATAAAATCAACATTAAGCTTTGGAAGCTCAGTTTCAGTCTTGAGTGTACAGTGCATGGATCCCGCTCTGCACATCTGTCCAGTTTAATCTTTTCTGTTCTTCTTGGCAGAACTGCTCAATCAGTCAGTTAGCATGGAGATGTCAATGTCAAGTCAACCAGTGAATTCTCAGTTGGCCTGAGATCTGGATTTGGCATTCGGCCATTTCTCTGTAGCTGTAGGGTCATTTTTTACTGGAAAACAAACGTTCACCCAAAAACCGCAGGTGTCTTGAAAACTATGTCAGTTTTTTTAAATTTTTTATTCTGACATATGTTACTATCTTTTCAGGGCCTGGGCAGTTTTTTTTAAAGTCACTGATAATATGAAGAAATTTTTCTTGACCACCACATCAGCATCATAGAATGATCTCTGAAGTGTGACATGACATTGAAAACTGGAATAATGACTGCCAAAAATACATTAGATACCAAAAAATAAGAAAAATAATAACATTAGGCAAGTCAAACAAAACGTACTGTTCATATTTACTGTAAATGTGTGTAATGAAGTGTAAAATACACTCAAAACAATATTTTTGCTGCTTGTTCAAACTACTTGTAAAAATGAGCTGAAAAAATTGTTGAGATTTATTTAGTACAACTTAATTGTTTTATGGTCAATCAACTTAAATTTGTTAAGTTAACTTAATCGATTTGTGTTGGGACAACAAGTGTAACTCAGCATTTTTTACAGTGTAAAGTGACATAAGAAAATACAACAGATGATAAATGTACAGTTTGTATGTTTTTTCAATGCAACACTTGTCTCTGCTATCTCTATAGTTCAAGACTGGCATTACAGTCCAGCCGAGATTTACCATCAGCAAGTCTAAGACCAGGTGAGTTTAGCATTTTTAGCTCTTAATAGATTTGTACAATTACATACTGTATTGACGTTTTGTTTTGTTTTTGCCATTGAAGAAATCATTTTGCACTTGAATTAATTATTTATGGTATTTTAACATATTCCACAAAATATTTCATTATTTAATTTTAGTTAAGGTATTTCCAAACAATGTTACAATATTACAGCATTTGGCAATCTTTTGTCAATGAAAATAGTCATTCATCGTTAGTTGTTAATAACTCACAGTGCAATAATTAATGTTAACAAGCACATCTTTATTAATAATGCATTAGTAAATGTTGGCCTATGCTGTACGTTGATTTTATTATTGTTAGTTCATGTTTGTAAATACATCAAGTGACATTAATGGAACCTTACTGTAAAGTGTGACAAAAAAGATAATTGTTACAGTTTTTCATCACAATTCTGAGATTGTATCTTGCAATTCATATATATATATATATATATATATATATATATATATATATATATATATATATATATATAAATATATATGCACACACATAAATATTTGAGCTTTTCCCATGAAAGTGTGAGATGAAAATTCACAATTGTAAGTAAGAAATGTGAAATTTCCTTTTTTAATGTTCTTATATTGCTACGGAAACAAGCTTCCATTATGATCAGATTGTCCACACTCTTACAGCAGTTTCAAATATTTTAGTCTTGGTCTCTGGGATATAATTAGTTTTTGTGAGGTATTATACTATTTCTAAGACCTGCTTCACTTTATTTCAGCTTCATCAGTGACAAAAATCCCCTTTTGTTCTCCACTCTCACTGTCACGATCCTTATCCAATGCTAGCCTGTAAGTATACATTCTGATCAGCTTTAATCTCTATAGAAGGTTCAAATAGAGTTAAAATAACCATAAAAAATGTAAAAAAAAAAAAAAAAAGCATTCACATTTCATGTAGTGTGTCTATAATTAGAAACTCTAAACCATTTAATAGTTGTAAAAAATAATAATTGAACCGTAAAAAGATGTCTAATTTCAGCTACAGTATCTGTTTACTTATTTTTTATATCATTCCATTTTAAAATTCGATGAAATAGTACTTTAAACAAGGATGGTCATGCTTGTGATTGATTGTAATATATTTTTGTTTTCAGAGCTGAGAGTACAGAAATGGACAGCAGGGGACACTCTCACAAAGTAAACGTCCTCTATTTTCTATGTATATTTCTTGTGTGATTTGTAATAGAGTATATACTTCTCTGTTGTCACCTTGCAATTCTATACTTCTGTTTCTCCATCTAGACGGATGGATTGAGCAGAATATGTCTCAGAAGCTCACCGCAAAACTGCCGCATAGGTTTGTCAGAAATGTTTTGCTCTTTTCAGATTTTTAGCTCTTGAAAATTTTGGTTTGTATGTGATGAAATATATGCATGTTGAATATGTTGGACTGGGTTTGTTACAAATGCACGAATGGAGATAATTTGGTCTGTAATTTTGAGCCTGATCAACAACAATCAACATATTGACCAATATAATAACCAGTGTTTTTCTTATTTACATTTAAACACTTTAATTAAGAAATTATTAACTTATAGTTTATTCAATTATTGAAATTAGCTTTACTTCACAGTGCATATTTACAATCAGGTATAACACAGTATTATAGTACCACTATTGTTAACAAAACTTTCTAAAAGAAAACAAAAATTGCAAAAATTATGCTTTTCTGAGAAAGTTTTAGAATAAACAGTTTCTAAATGTTTTCAAAATGATTCAGAATATTTAATTGATTACTTTCATATTATTTGAAAGCAAGTGGGTAGCACGATCGTCTCACAGCAAAAAGGGCGCTGGTTCGAGCCCCGGCTGGGTCAGTTAGCATTTCTGTGTGGACTTTGCATGTTCTCTCCGTGTTCACGTGGGTTTCCTCCAGGTGCTCCGGTTTCTCCCTGTTCAAAGACATGTGGTATAGGTAGGCCCACACAGAATCTGCGCGTGCAGAATTGCGCAGATTTTTAGCCCAGCATCAATTCTGTTTATTTACTTGAGTAAATGTGTGTAAATCTATATTTATTCAGTTTTTTATTAATTACAGTAATATTATTGACTAATATGAAAATGTTCATCTGATTTATGTACAATGCAGTTTGTAAAGGAATATTTTCTGTCTTTTAGTAGATATATTATATGAGAGACTAGCTTTTTTTACCAAATAAACTGAATCTAATTGGATTTGCATTTTAAACATTAAACAAAAGTTACAATGATATTATTTTTTATTTCATGTATTAAGGTTTTAGTTATGATACTCCCAAAATAATTCTGCAGAATTCCGCAGATTTTTAGCCCATCATTGATTCTGTTTATTTACTTGAGTAAATGTGTGTAAATCTATATTTATTCAGTTTTTTATTAATTACAGTAATATTATTGACTAATATGAAAAGATTGATCTGATTTATGTACAATGCAGTTTGTAAAGTAATATTTTCTGCCTTTTAGTAGATATTTTATATGAGAGACTTGCTTTGTTTACCAAATAAACTGAATCTAATTGGATTTGCATTTTAAAACATTAAATAAAAGTAACAAAGATATTATTTTTCATTTCATATATTAAGGTTTTAGTTATGATACTCCCAAAATAATTCTGCAGAAATCCAAAACCAAAATTACCCATCTGGCCCTAGGAATAGGTGAATTGATCAAACTAAATTGTCCCTAGTGTATGTGTGAGTGCAAGCGTGTATGGGTGCTCCCAGTGTTGGGTTGCAGCTGGATGGGCATCCAGCTGCATAAAACATATGCTGGATAAGTTGGCGGTTCATTCCGCTGTGGTGACCCCTAATTAATAAAGGAACTAAGCTGAAAAGAAAATGAATGAATTAGTGAATTATTTTAACTTATAGAATTGGACTGACTGGATTATAGAATTGGACAATTTATCTTGTGTGAAAGCGATCATGTACTTATTTTTACAAACAGTTTTATTTTTTCTCCTACACATTTTGTTGTTTCTTTGAAAAAGGTGGATCAGTACTTGGATTGTTTGAATTAATAAGATTTGCGGAATTAAAATTATTAGGTAATTATTATAGGACATTTATGTTTAACAATTACACATAGACATGCATTGGGAATCAATTGTATATGCTTTTTCTAAACCCATCTGTTTGCATTAAATTCAACACATGTATAAAATCAGAATTTATGCAGAAAAACTTTACCAACCCTTTACACAACTTTTCAGATTTTGACTTATGTATTTGTGCGCACCTTTTTGGAACTATAATTAATGTGAAACGCACGATACAAGTATAAAATACAACTCTAATTGAAACAAGTACACAATTATACAAAAACAACTTGAATTGAAAATAAAAAACTACATTACTCATGATGCATTAAATTCCACCAGTCAGCTATGAATGAGCAAAGATTTTTAGCTCTGCCCACTTCTGTGAAGCACCACAAATTACATAACTGATATAGGTCTGCCTATATGCTTATTTTACAATAAACCTGAAATATATTGTTTCTAGAGACAAAAGCAACAATCTTTGTATATAACAAATATAAACCGATAATCATTCATTTTCTTTTCAGCTTAGTCCCTTTATTAATCTGGGCTAGCCACAGCGGAATGAACCTCCAACTTATCCAGCATATGTTTTACGCAGCGGATGCCCTTCCAGCTGCAACCCAACACGGGGAAACGCCCATACACTCGTGCATTCACATACACTATGGACAATTTAGATTAACCAATTCACCTATTCCGCTCGTCTTTGGACTGTGGGGGAAACCGGAGCACCCGGAGGAAACCCACACGAACACAGGGAGAACATGCAAACTCCACACTGAAATGACATCTGACCCAGCCAGGGCTTGAACCAGCGACCTTCGTGCTGTGAGGGGATTGTGCTACCCACTGAATCATCATGACATCCCAACTAACCAATATAATATTTTATATTTCTCCATATTTCATTTGATTTTGCCATTCATAGTGTTCATGTGAATGTAGTTTTTTCTCATTAATGTCAGCCAAAGTCCACGTGAACCAGAGGTTATTGAGAATTTTATTTCAGTGTGATGATCTACTTTCTACTGAAATGGAATATTGAGTAGGGGTGTGGTTAAGATTATTGTGGCTGAAGCTGCCAAACTGACAACAGTTGAGAAGGACCGCCACTCCAAATGCGAAAGTGGCCTACTTCCATGGATACATTTTAATTAATCGAGCACACGTTCAATTTTCATGTACTGTAATGTTGTGATTAACCTCATAGCTGGTTGGTTTGGTTCATGTCATTTTTTTAAGATCCACTTAAAATGCACTGATTTTAAAGATGCACTGGGCCCGAATGCACTCTATTGATTTTGATAATACTAGCTACATTTCGCCAGTTTGAGTAGAAGCTTTTGTCAAATATATCAGCCACCTTTTCTTTTCAAATCCTCTCAAAAGGGTTCATAGCGCTTCTGACATCTCCAAAGCTGCACTCTTTTCACAATGATATCACCAATCCATTGATACAATCTGGCTGTATACTTTGTTCTGCAATGAATGGTCTCTTCCATTTAGGTTCAGTTCCTCACAGAGCATCAAGTCAGAGCACTCTGGGTAACCATTCAGTGCCATTCAGTGCCACTGTCAGGTATTTTTTCCACTAAAAGAATGACTCCACTGTCTTGTATCTTGGAAAACTCTTCTGTCTTAGTATGGACAGCCAGAGTAACTGGAGAAGTATCTCTTGCAGTAGGGAATTCTCCAGTGGTCTACGGGAGCCCAGGATCAGTCCATCCCAAAATGTGCCCTACCGCAGTGAGTCGCCATGGGAAACGCCAGTGTTCAAACTCCCCTCGGTCTTCAAATTTTCATCAGTGTCCTCTCTGGGACCCCCTTCGTGACATACACTCCAGTCCAGAAGCAACACAGCTAATCACATCTCAGACTATTATTATATGTCACAAACCTGCGCTATTTTTACCAGATACGCTTTGGAAAAAGACTTCAGGGCTATTAATGTGATCTGCATGCAGGCCTCTAGTCACTGCAGCGCTGACCTGTAACTGACTCTTCAATGAACATCTGTGCTCTCGTTTCCATAAATGTTCCTGTGTTTCGTAGCGATTAATCACAGACCCTCGTTGAATGGTTTGTGAGTGTGAATTTTAATATGCCCCCTTTCCCCCCCTCATGACTCGCATTTTGTCAGCAGCATGTGCTGTTAATCACATCCAGTATGTTTTCTACAGCATGTTTCTTTTTCTAACACACTGATGCCATTGTACTGAGGTGTTCAGACCTTGTTCGCAGTCATTAAAATGATGCATCTGCTAATGTGGCTTGAGTTTGTTTGAGTTTTTCTGGCGTATCTTGTTTGTTATCTTGGTAACTCATCAAAGATGAAGTCGTGAGATTTGTCTAATCAAATCTTGGCTTCATCCAAACAAATCGGCGGGAGTTTAGAGGCGAGTAGTCTTCGGAAAATGTTGGCGGTATATGTTTGTATGTCTCAGACTGTATTTGGGATATTCAAATAAGCAAGCTAGACCTAACTCAAGGCCTGGTTAGAAAATTGTTACAGTGGGGGGGGAATTGACACCCCCCAATTAACGCATGATCCCCCCTGAAGGACACCAAAACAAGACGAATGGGGGGAGGGGGTCAGCCATTTAATAATAAGAAATTGCTTTCTCTGATCTTAAATATTAATGATTAAAAATGAATAAAATAAACGGTTCATACCATTGTGAACGCATAATCGTGCCAATCACTGCTAGGAAAAATATCATTTAACAGTCTGAAACTAGCAGTTCTAGAGCACCGACAGACATTAAGTACTAAAACAATTTCTTGTAAAATAGGTGTTTATATCTGCATGTAGCCTAAAAAAAGGAAAGACAATTTATAGGCTACTGTTTGATACAGTAACCTCTAAAATAGTCACTAAATATCTCTCAAAACACTGAAAACTGATACATTTTATTAATAAATTTGATTTACAGAAGCATGTATTACCAAACTTAAACTTGACCCCCCTGATTAATGTATAATTCACACTGGACCCTGTCCCTATATGTAAAAGGAATTTTAGTTTCTTGTGTAAAGATCCAATTTATACTGTGGCTCTAAAATATTATTTGGGAAAAAAAAAATCTGTCTTTCTAGGGTACGTTTTTATGTTTACTCTTTGTAATGTTGTATTTTATACATTTTCACTTATCAATTTAAATACATTTTGTATTTATTTGAAACATTTTCAAACATTGTATATTTTATATTTTATTACAATTTTATTATTTAATCAGATTTGTCATTTTTACTGTCCCCAAACATTGCAAAAATGTTATAAATATTGCAGATAATAGAATTACATTTTAAAAATCTATTTCAAATGACAAATATGACTCTAAAAATTATTAAGTATTGAGTACAACGATGGGCTGCACAACGTTTGCTGTAAGAAAATAAGTAAATAATTGATTAATAAAAACGTATTAATTATAACTTATTTTGTTCAGAAGACGGAACAACATACATTATAGTAACTTACTGGGCTGAGTAAATGACAAGGATTTTCTATAAAGTTTTGAAAACCTTCAACGCCATGTTTTATTAGAAACTGATGCCCCCATCTCCTGTTAGCTTGTATTGTCAGTTTGTGGGCAAATCTAATGTAACATTTTTAAAAAATGTCCTATGTAATGCCCGTAGAGCAGCAATAAATGAGAAACATTTACAGTCCCCAAAGCTACTTACGGAAACCACAGGAGCAAGGGAGTTCCAGCACCTTCAAATGTTAAACGAATCCAGGTAACGTCATTCCCGAGTATTTTATATTGTCTAAAAACAACAATCCTCATAAATCTACTACAGCTTTGGCTCTCAGTAAATCTAAAGAGCTGCGAAGTGTAAGAAGAGACGGTTTCACCTCGAGGGCCTCGACTGATCTGAAGACAGCAGCGATTGTTCATGTGTCATTTCTGCCATGTTGCACGAGCTGCTGAGAAAGATGGCACAATTACCTTGAGTACTTCTGCTGCTTAAACGTTTGTCTTTGATTCGTTTAGGAAGTGGATGTCTCAAGGGGACACGACGGGATAAAGATGACAAATGTTTTTAAACACCAGCTGCAGGTGAGCTGAATAGTCATCCTGTTTATAACAGCAGTTATGCTAGTTTGTGATGAGTAAGGGCCTTTTAAAAAAACAAGGTGCCTGCTTAATTTTTTGAGACATAACACTTTTTCTTGTGATTTAAAGGGATAGTTCACCCAAAACGGACTATCCTGTCTTAATTTACTACCCTTTTCCAACCTGTTTGATTTTCATCCTATAGACACGGGGTGTCCAAACTCAGTCCTGGAGGCTGGTGTCCTGCAAAGTTTAGTTTTAACCCCAATC